>NW_025726492.1:0-66869 GCF_021461395.2 Schistocerca americana
CGGCCCTTTTCAGGGCCACCACACTGTTCGGGAAGTTGAAAAGTGCGAAAGAGTCTGTGTTGTTGCTGCGTGTGTTTGTTTGTTTGTTTCTTTCTTTCTTTCTTTCCGTTTGAGCGACGTGATGTGACTGGGAGGGGAGAAGGAAAGGAAACGTGTCATGTGGCTGGCTGTGTGTGGAGCTGCTTCGTTTGTGTGTTTGTTATTGTGTGTCTTTGTATCGATCGCGACGGAGATGGCGGGCTGTGTGTTGTTGTGCGAGAGGCGGTGATTATTTGCTTGCGTGGTTTGGCTCTGTGTGTTTGTTTGCGGCGGCGTTGGGGTTTCCGAGGCAAGGCGTGTGGGCATAGGCGGCCGGATCAGCTGTTTCGTTCGTGTCGACGGCCGTTGCGCGCGGGAGTGGAGGGCGGTGTGTCGACACGCCTCCCTTTAACAATGGTCATTATTGCTGCCGTTGTCGGTTTGGAAGGCGACTGCGACCGTGCAAAATGTGTGTGTGTTGGGCCACACGGGCTGTGTGGACGACAAGATGGCGGACGTGCGCCGGCGGCGGCTGTGCTGTGACAGTGCAAAGTTAAAAAACAAAACAAGGTGCGGCGAGGACGACTGAAATTTTGCTTTGGACGTAGGTTTGTGTGGTGGCCCTGAAAAGGGCCGATTGTTGTGGGCCGAGCCGGCAAAGCGCGTTGCGTGCAGGGGAGCACGCGGCGCTGCGATTGCCTGGCCTCCTTTAGGCCTTCTTCTCGGTCTTCTTTGGCAGCAGGACGGCCTGGATGTTGGGCAGGACACCACCCTGTGCGATGGTGACGCCCGACAGGAGCTTGTTGAGCTCCTCGTCGTTGCGGATGGCAAGCTGCAGGTGGCGCGGGATGATGCGCGTCTTCTTGTTGTCGCGGGCCGCGTTTCGGCCAGCTCGAGCACCTCAGCCGCGAGGTACTCCATGACGGCGGCGAGGTAGACGGGCGCCCCGGCGCCGACGCGCTCTGCGTAGTTTCCCTTGCGCAGGAGGCGGTGGATTCTGCCGACCGGGAACTGGAGCCCAGCCCTGCTTGAGCGGGACTTTGACTTGCCCTTGACTTTGCCTCCCTTTCCGCGTCCGGACATGGCGATGGGCTAGCGACGGTGCACACGAAACGGAAACGAAAACGACCGGTGCGAGCGGCAGCGAGTCGAGCAGCGGAGTGCGTGCCGGCGCAGCCGGGGTGGGGGGTGCTTTATGGGCTCGGGTGCGGCGGCCGGGTTGCGCGCGCGCCCCATTGGTCGGCGGCGCAACAGGGCGAGCTGGTAAAGGTGCGGCGGCGGCTGGCGGCGGGTGCCACTGTGTGGGGAGACGCTGACTAGAGCGGAGCGCTTGCTACTGGTGTTGCTGCTGCCGTACGTTGGTTCGAGATGCCGCCCAAGACTAGCGGGAAGGCCGCCAAGAAGGCTGGCAAGGCGCAGAAGAACATTTCGAAGGGCGACAAGAAGAAGAAGCGCAAGAGGAAGGAGAGCTATGCCATCTACATCTACAAGGTGCTGAAGCAGGTGCACCCTGACACGGGCATCTCGTCGAAGGCGATGAGCATCATGAACAGCTTCGTGAACGACATTTTCGAGCGCATTGCGGCCGAGGCTTCTCGCCTGGCGCACTACAACAAGCGCTCGACCATCACGTCCCGCGAGATCCAGACCGCTGTGCGGCTGTTGCTGCCTGGCGAGCTGGCCAAGCACGCCGTGAGCGAGGGCACGAAGGCGGTGACCAAGTACACGAGCTCCAAGTAAGGAGGTGGCTCTGGAATGGAAGGAAGGATGGAGAAGGCTCCTCCGTTGCGAGAGCGGCAAAACGGCCCTTTTCAGGGCCACCAACTTGCCTTTTGCGGGAAGGGCGGAATTGTTGTTGTTGTTGTTGTTGTTGTTGTTGTTTGTGTGGACGGCTGTGATGTATGTGTGCATTTTGATTGTGGGTGGGGGGGGGCGCGTCAAAGCGTGTTGCGCGGGGTAACGGCCACGAGGTTGGTCGCCGTGGCGTGGAATGGTGGCACGCCTCGTTGGCGTGGTTTTTGACCCATTGGTGTTGTTGGTGTGTGTGTGTGTGTGTGTGTGTGTGTGTGTGTGTGTGTGTGTGTTACCCGTCTGCGAGGGGGGGACAGTGCGATCGGCGACTTTTGTGTCACCGTAACGACGGCCGTTTGCGGGTTTGTTTTTTTTTGCACATCATACATGGCGAGGGTGAAATGTGAAATGTTTTCGTTTGGTTTGTTTTTTTTTTTGCCGCCCACTATTCCCTTTGCTGTACGCCGAGTTTGACAATGGTGCGACGTAACTGCAGCGTGGAGGTGTGTGAGTGACGTTGAAATGAACGTGCCATTAAGACGCATTGTTGTTGTATTGTACTGTACGTGTACGGCGACACGCACGATGATGTACCATTCGACTCTGATGTTTGATAGCCGTGTCTGACTGATTGCGTACGACGCACGCACACCGATGTCGTCATTCAAGATGCACGCGTGTCCAGTGCAGTACAGTAAGCGCGACGACGGCGGCGGCGGCGGCGGCGGTCGTTTGTTTGGCGAATGTCTGTACACGTGTTTGTCTGTGTCCATCCGGTATGTATTTGTTTGTTTGAAAGTGTTTTGTGTGTCGGTGACGTGGTCCGATCCGTCGCCCCCTGAGTAACTGTCGATCGGCGCGATAGACCGGCGTCACGCAACTGAACCGAAGTCGTGGCACACCCGTCATACTGTTGTACACCGTCGCGCTGAGAACGGTAACGAAGGTTGACTTTGATCGGTCGAATGTCTGGGCAGAACGTGAGGAATGAGGCACGAGTGCAAGGAGGGGGGGCAAAGAGAGAGGAAGGGAAAAAGGGGAGAAACGCATTCGTAGAGCAACGGAACGCTCCCGTGTCGGAGGCGTATTGGAGCCGCACTGAAATGCGTTTAACGGCGGCGCGGCTGCAAGTGTCTGCCGTGGTGAACGTTACCTTTGACGGCTGCATTGGGCTTTGCCTTTGCTTTTTTTGCTTTCGCTTTCGCTTTCGCTTTCCCCGGATGTACGTAACGTTTGTTGATATGGTTCTGAGGAAGAGTGTATGACAGTGCCGTGCCGTCCATGTTCGTGTGCCCTCCCATTGTGTGTATGCTATTGTCTGTGTACTTGAATGATGTATGTAGGTGTTAGTGGACATGTTTTACCAGTGGGGGGGAAATGGATCGTCGATAGTTGCCGTCACTCTGTCACGGTCGAGATGACGCACCCTCCGTACAGAAAGGTGTCGAGAAAGTGAGTGTGTGTGTGGTGTGTGCGTGCGTCCGTGAATTGGCAGTGTTTGGAGGTGGGCGTGCCCTGCATGTGGCCCGGAAGGCTGTTCGTTAGGCGGGTAGTGTTGTGTGGACAGGGGAGGGGCATGCGTAACGCTGCTGGCATGGCATTTCGGGAGATGGGAGGGGGGCAAACGAGGAAACGAGGAGCGGCGGCCAAAGACGGGACGGGGAGGGGCGCGGTGTGGGTGGCTTGCGCCTGTGCTCGGCGTTGTGGTTTGTGCAAAAGAGGAGGAGAAAAACAATGTGAGTTGCCAGGGAGGGGAGCGGTGTTGTGTTGTGGTTGTCGTGGTGTAGCCGCAGACGCGGCTGTCAGTGAACGTGGCGAGACGGACGGATGCGCGGAGGGGCGGGGGGCGGCGCATTTCGCCGGTGCCGTGCCGTGCCTGAAAGCCGCGTGGTCGCTGTGTTGTTGGTGGCGTGGGGGCGAGGAGAGTACCGTACGGGTGTGCTTGTGCGCCGGAAATGGCACACTGCGCCCGCCCGTCTTGGAGGCTGATGGCTGTGGTGTGGAAATGGGGCGCGGTGATGTTGAAGCAGTTGAAGAACAGAAAAGAAACCAAGAAAACGGAAGGCGTGATGCGGCGGTGGTGGTGAGAGCGGGAAAAACAAACAAAAAAAAAACAACAACAAAAAAGAAGGAAAAACAACAAGAAAACAAAAAGTCTATCAATATTAAAATGTAAATGGAAATGGAAATGGACCCAGTATGACCTCCCTGCACAAATAGCAGAGAGTCCGATGATGATAATAAAAATGTGCCAGAATGTTAACGTCCCTACAAAACAAACCCAACGATAATATTAATGAAAGAGTGAACCGTATGTAACATTGCAACAGACATAATGAAACCTGATAAATTGTATAAGGGCAGCAGCGTTGACCTTTGGCCCTGTATTCAGAATAAAAAGAGCCAAAGATCGTTACCCCAATGAAAAAGACACTGAAACACGTATGTAACATAGTAGCGATGGCGAGACATTGTAGCATCTGTGACCAGAGAGTTTGCGCTGGACTGCGCGAGTGTTGCGAGCGGTTCCCAGTCAGTCAGTCAGTCAGTCAGTAGTTGTTGCGAGTCCGTAGCTCTGTGTAGTTGAGGGCTGTACTCTGTCAGTAGTCGTCGCGTGCAGTACGCTAATAGTCGTCATGCAGAGCGGTCGGTCAGTAGTAGCAGCCGAGTGCGGTTGTGTGATGTAGGCGGTCGGCAACACTGGTCAAGATGGTGAATAAGGTATACTGTTAATTAATATAATCATTAGATAATGAAAAATTGTAATTATTCTCCAACAAGTTCCCCAATAATAATTTTTATTTCAAAAGCATTTTTCAAACATTTAATTTTTTATTGAACTAAAGAGTTCGTTGCACTTCACATTTCATTCCACTTCTTTGAAGAAAAATGTCACTAAAATCACAAAAAAAGAGAATATTATTATTTGCAATGCAGTTCCTCCAAGCGCTGCGCAACAACCAGAGCAGAAATGTGACATCCATTTATTCGGAGGTAAGACTTTAAGTCTGATTGTTTTGCACAGGGCCAAAGACCGATATTTCGGTTTAATTGAAGTTTCTTGTCACTGAACGGACTTTTTTAAATGTTGTGTGAAGACTTTATATTTGAGTCAGATTGCGAATTTCACATTTTTGTTGCCATTTTCAATACCTCTCATTGTGGGCGAGGTTACAATTAGCGCAATGTCCATTAGCATCCGTAAATAACATTGTCCATTATTTTAAATTTTGCTGGGAGGTTACAACACACACACACACACAAAAAAAAAAAAAAAAAAAAAAAACAAAAAAAAAAAAAACAAAAAATTGCATTTATATCCGCTCCTCAATTGTAGATACCGCTTACACAGCTGTGTGCAATGAATGAGTGCTGGCTGGTAATTAATTGCACTCCTTGGAGGGAAATGCCATAGGAAGTAGTCTTTAAAAAGTGAATGTTTTTCGTTAAGAGACAAAAGTTACTTTAGAAAAAAAGTAATAGTGGGGCTTTTGTTGTTGAACAAAATAAGTACAATGAACATACGTTATCAGATTTGCGCAATGCAGCGTCACACCACCTTTTGATTATAACACAATAGACTATACATCGTCCCGAACCGTGACCAGAGTCGCGAGACGAGCAGAGCACGCCGCCGACGCCCGCTCAGTACAACCGTCCACCCGCTACTACTGTCGACCGACTACTACCTCTCCCGACTCGCGCTACAATATATATATAACAACTGTTCCTGGCGACCCGGTGCGTGCCACTACTGTCGTCTGGCGCGGTCCAAGCGCCGACTAGCAGCGATAAAGAACTCTCTGGTCAGACAGAGATGCTGTCATGCCTCGCCATCGCTCTGGTAATGAATACATACGTGTTGCAGCGTGCGTACCACCGGAACACGCAGTGGCGGAGCCAAAGACTGTGTTGTCGAGGTCGAGTGCGAGCGGGAAGAGAGGCAGCGTCGGCACGGAGATGCAAGCGAGCGCGAGACGCACGGGGGCTGCGGCGTGGCGCGTTTGCGGTCGGCGCCTTTGGTGGCAACGGCCGGGACAAGCAGCGGTGTATGGTGTGGTGCGGGGCGGACAGGGGCGGAGGCGGCGCGACGACGGCATGGGGGCGAAAACGGGACGGGGGACGGCGGATGTTGAGAGGCGTCACGCGCGGACAGGACACAGACACAGAGACACACAGATTGGAAAGGGAGGGTGCGCGGTAGTAGTTGGGAATGTGCGTACCGTGCGGGATGGGAGTGGGCGAGGAACACGGTCGTGGCCCCTGTTTTGGGTGCGTGTGATGACGTCGGTGTGTTGTGGGAAGGGAAGGTGCTGTGGCGGCGGCGCGTAATGGGCGTAGGCCGAAAAGAGAAAGGAACGTGGGCAGTGTGTTGGCAAGCGTCGGTTCGACTGCGACGTTGATGGGCAGGGCAGGGCAGGGCAGGGCAGGGCAGGGCAGGGCAAGGCAAGGTTAATGGTGGTAGGAGTAGGCGTGTGGGCGCAAAAAATCTGCCGCTGCAGGCGGTGCCGTAACCGCCATGGCGGGAAGGAGAGAGGGCCAAAGAAAGAAAGAAAGAAAGAAAGAAAGAAAGAAAGAAGAAGAAAACAAAAAAAAAAGGAGGGGGGGGCGAAAGTGGAGAGGCGGTGGTGTGAGAAGGGCGGGGGCGGGGGCGGAAGGAAGGCAGGAAGGACAAGAGGCGAGGCGACGGCTTGCTTTGTGTATCGGTCGGTCTCTGGCTATGCTTCGTTTTCTGCAGCAGGGTCGGTGCGCGGCGTGGCTCGCGGCAGTGGGAACGCCTGGTGGCTGGACGGCCAGCAATGCGGTTGGATGGGCGGCCACAGCACCGCACCTGTGCCCGAGGAGGAGACGCTGGCGGCGGGCCCTGAGGTGAGGCCGGCTCGGCTGGGGCTGTGGATGTGTAGGTGTGCGCCGCTGCTGCAACAACGAGTAAAACGCGAGAAGAAGGGATGGCGGTAGAGAGAGAAAAAAAAAAAGAGGTCGTGTTGTGTTGATGCGCAGGCAGACGCGTACAGAGGGACGAGCCCGGTCTGCAGCAGGGTGTGGCCGTGCCGAGTGCAGAGCAGCGGCGGCTCGGTTCGGTTCGGCCCGGCCCGGCGGGCCGCGCTGTTGTCGCGGACGTGAGCGCCCCCTGGCGGGTGGCCGGAGGCGGCGCGGCGTGTTGGACGTGTGGCTGGTGGCAGTGCACAATTTGCGAGTGGCTGGCGGTGTGGTGTGGCGGTTGGCGCGTCGGGCGGCGGAGAGGTATGTGTTGCGGGCGCCCTTTGCTGCGCTGCGTCGTTGCGTGTGCCGTACAGGGCGGGCGCTTGTCGACTGTGTGGGCGGTGTGGCGAATTGGCGTGAAACGGCTGCCGAGAGGTGTGTGGTAGCGAGCCGGTCGGTGGTGTCAGTGCGAAGGGGAATGTGCGTGCGTGTTTGGCGGTTTCGGTGTGCTTTTTGCGGCGTGAGAGTGGGAATTAGTGGGGCCGGCTGTTGTGTTGGTTCCTTGTGTCTTGTGTCGCGTAGCTTGATGGCAACGTGGAAGGACGCCGGTTTCGTTTTCGTTTCGAGCCTTGCGTGTGGTTGTCGACGTTGACTGGTTGGCGTGTGCCGATGCACGTGCATGTGTGGGTCGCGAGTGCGTTTTTGGCTGGCTGTGTGTGTGTGTGTGTGTGTGTGTGTGTGTGTGTGTGTGTGTGTGTGTGTTTTGGGGGGGGAAGGGGGAGGCGGTGGTGAAAGTGCAGTCGTCGGGTGGGGCTGGGGCTGTGCGTCGTGGCGGAAAGGTGGTAGGTTGCGGGAAGCGAGCCCGTCGTTGACGGTGTCGCGTGAGTTGTGAATCGAGTGGGGCGCGGGGCGCGTGGCGCGGGGCGCGGGGCGCGGGACAGGAGCAGCGTGCCGCTGCGTCGTGGTCGTCAGCAGAGGCTGTGCGTGTGCTTGTCCTTTTTGTGGGCGGTTCGTGCGAGGCGTTTTTGTTTTGTGTTGCCCTAGTTGTTAGTTTATTTTGTTTGTGTTTGTTATTTTGAGACGACGACTGGTTGGTGGCGTGCGCGCGAAGTGGCGGTGTGCGCTTCCCGTGTCGTTTGTGTTGTTTTGTTTTTTTGTTTTTGTGTGTTTTTTTTTTTGCACTGGGCCCCGGTGGGTGGGTGCGTGTGTGTCGATTGCCGGCTGGCGAAAGGTGCGCCATCGGCGGGGTGGGTCGCCGGCACAAGTAGAGGCGGCGGCGTTGTTGCTGTTGTTGTGTGGTGTTTGTTTTGTTCGGCTGTGTCGGCGAGCTGTGTTGCGGTGCGTGTGAATGGTGGTGCAAAAGTGCTGGCGTTGGGGCTGCGACTGCGACGGCGGCGAGCCGCGGGCGCGCCATTGATAGTGATGTTGTGAACAGCGGCTGTGTACGGTAGTGGTGTTGTTGTAGCACGACGTGCATCCGGGCCGGCGCGGAAAGCGCAGTTGCGGGCGGTTGCCCTTCGGTGCCAGCCATGTCGCGTGAGCGGCGGGTTGCTCTGGTGTCGACACGTGGTGCTCTGGGTTGTTGTGTGGTGCCCTTTGGCCGGTGGGGGTGGTTCGCGTGTGTCTCGTTCGCGCTCGGTATCTGGTCGTGGTCGTGCTGCTCCCCCGTCTGTCGGCGGTTTTCGACGTCGTCTGTACGTTTTTGTTCGTTTGCGGCGTGCCTGCCGACGTCGTCCCGTCGCGACCTTTCAACCGAAAGTGTGGCGCCCGAAGGTGAACGAACGTAACCCTGACCTCGGCGCTTTACGCTGAGCCGAGCGAACCGAACCGAACCTAACCTGTGGTGTGGTGTGGCGAGGTGAGCTCAGCCTGTGAGCCCCTAACGTCTACGTAAGGTAAGCTGTCCGGCTCACGCCTCACGTTTGAACGCTTTTTTAACCTACGTTTGACGCTTCTTAACCTAGCACTGACCCCTTAACCTAACGTGTAACCTAACCTAACCTAACCTAACCTAACCTAACCTCTGACGCCTGACGTGTTTGAATGCTTAACCTAAGTTTGACGCTTAACCTAACCCAAGTCCCCTTAACCTAACCCACGTCCACCTAACCTAACCTAACCTAACGTAGACGTGTAAACGTAATGTGTAACGCGTAACGTGTAAGGTCGGCTGTCGTGTGTGCTTGACGGCAGATTGGGTTGGTCTGTAGATTCGGATTGCGGTTTGCCTCGGTCGAGGGGTTGGGTCGGAAGCGGCGAGGGGCGGCGGCGCCTGTTGCGCAGGCGGCGTCCGTTTGCGGCGGGCAATTGTTGAGAAACGGCTGTGAATGTTGGCGGGCGAGAGGAGGAGGACGGCGCGCGATGTGGCCCGACGGCTGCGGGCCGATCGGGAAACGGCGGGAGGGCGACGGAAGGCGATGGGGCGGCGGAGGCGCGTTTGCACGGCCGTCATCGCCGCACGCCTCGGCTTGTGTGGCTGTGGCGCCGGCCGCGCTGGCCGGGCTGCCGCGGCGACGGTGTGGGAGTTTTGCCGAAGGTTTGGCCATTGTGGCGGGTCGTCGGCTGGGGCTGTGGGGGCGGCATTTGGGCGGGGGCGGCGATTCTCGGCGGGCCGACCCAGGCTGTAGCGCGCGGTAGCTGCAGTTTGGCCGTGGTTTGCGGCGCTGCCGTGGCGACTGGTTGGCGACTGTGGTGTGGCTGTGTGTAGCCCCATCCTCGGTGGTTTGAAAGGCGCGGGCGGTTGTGGCGCAGGTTTGGGGCTGCTCCGCACAGGCTGTCGGACGTTGGGCGGTAGCAAGCGCGGGAGGCGCGGCGCGGCGGCGCGCAGAGTGGCGGCCGCTCTCTCGGCCGTCCGCGCCCGCCCGCGACACTGGCTGGGCCTTGTGATTCTCTGCTCTGCTGCTGTGCTGTGCTTGCGTGCCTGCCGTCCCGCTCGCTCTCGCTGTGTGTTACGCGCGTCGTCGAAATGGCAGATCAGGCGGCTACGAACGAGACTGCTGCGGCACCCGCCGCCACCGGCACTACGAAGAAGGCCAAGTCTGCGTCGTCTGCGAAGAAGCCGCGCGCCAAGCCTGCGCACCCGCGCACCTCTGAGATGGTGACGGCCGCCATCAAGAGTCTGAAGGAGCGCGGCGGGTCGTCGCTGCAGGCGATCAAGAAGTACATAGCCGCGCACTACAAGCTGGACGCGGAGAAGCTGGCGCCGTTTATCAAGAAGTACCTCAAGTCGGCCGTCGTGGCGGGCGAGCTGGTGCAGACGAAGGGGAAGGGCGCGTCCGGCTCGTTCAAGCTTGCCGGCGCCGGCGGCGGGGGGGCGGCCGAGGGCGGCAAGGCTCGTGCTGGCGGTGCCAAGAAGAAGCGCGCCGCTCCGGCCAGCAAGGAGAAGAAGGGCGCCCGTGCGGCCGGCGCAAAGAAGGCTGGTGGCGTGAAGGCGGCGACCGGTCGGAAGGCGGGCGCCGCCAAGAAGGCGTCTGCGGCGTCGGCCGCTCCCGCGGGTGCGAAGAAGGCGGCTGCGGCCAAGCCGGCCAAGGCCAAGTCGCCGTCGAAGGCGAAGAAGGCCGCCAAGGTTCCGACGAAGAAGCCGAAGGCGCCGCGCCCGAAGAAGGCGACGACGCCGTCTAAGGCGAAGGCTTCGCCCAAGAAGAAGAAGTAGAGTAGAGTAGAGGAGAAAGAGATGGGAAAGGAAGGGTTTGGCGCTTGACTCCGTCGTCCCCACCCCCCGTCGTCGTCTAGTGGCGCGCAAGAGACGCGCGGCCCAAAACGGCCCTTCTCAGGGCCATCAAAGCACGTCGGGGAAGGTTTTGATTGTCGTGTTGCGTTTGGTGTGGGTGTCTGTCTGGCGTTTCTGTATGCCCGTGGGGATGCTGTTTGCGTGCCGTGGTGGTTGGATTGCGGGGGTCGGTGGCGGGTGTGGGCGGCGGTAGCGGTAAGCGGTGTTGTTGTTGTTGTTGTTGTTGTCGTGGTTGATTGTCGCCGTGTTTGTGGCGGCGGCCGACGGTTGGTTTTCTGTCACGTTGTTTTGTTTGAATACGTTGGTTGGCTTGCCTGCGTTCGTTCTTCTCGGATGTCTGTCTTGTCTAGTCGTGTCTGGTCTTTGTTTTGTTTTGTTCCTTTGTGTGTGTGTGTGTTATGTTTTGCAACGGGGGGCACGTTGAGATGTGGAAGGAGTCGGCGGGGATTTCGGTGGCGTGTAGAGCGAGCGAGCGCGCCTGCCTGGCCGTTGGCCGTCGGAGTGGAGTGCGGGTTTTTTTTTTTTTTGTTTTCGAAACGAAAGCGGCGGCCGGCCAGCCAGCCACCCGTGCGGTGTGACGTCGGCCGTTGGGTATTGTGCGCTTTGAGCGCCGGGGAGGGATGATGTGTGATTGTTGCGCGCTGGTAGCAGGCAGGCAGAGTGAGCGGGTGTGGCGGACGGACGGACGGGAAGTGGTGGTTTTTGTTTTTGGGTTGCGGGGCGAGAGGCAGGCGACCGACAAAGTTTGCTCGCGACGGAGAGATGTTAGTGGCCCTGAAAAGGGCCGTTTTTGTTTGTGCGGTGCGGTGCCGCGGCGCGGTTTAGGCGCGCTCGCCGCGGATGCGGCGCGCGAGCTGGATGTCCTTGGGCATGATGGTGACGCGCTTGGCGTGGATTGCGCACAGGTTGGTGTCTTCGAAGAGGCCGACGAGGTAGGCCTCGCTGGCCTCCTGCAGGGCCATGACTGCGGAGCTCTGGAAGCGCAGGTCGGTCTTGAAGTCCTGGGCGATCTCGCGCACTAGGCGCTGGAATGGCAGCTTGCGGATGAGCAGCTCTGTGCTCTTCTGGTAGCGCCTGATTTCTCGCAGGGCGACGGTGCCCGGCCTGTAGCGGTGGGGCTTCTTGACGCCTCCGGTGGCGGGCGCGCTCTTCCTCGCCGCCTTGGTGGCGAGCTGTTTGCGCGGCGCCTTTCCGCCGGTGGACTTGCGGGCCGTTTGCTTTGTGCGGGCCATGGCGGTAGCGGTAGCGGTAGCGGAGCGGCGTGCGTGGAGGTTAGGTGCGGCGCGGCGTCCGGTGCTGCCTTGACAACGGGCCCGCGCGCCTCCGTGCTGCGCTTATATGCCCTCGGTTGCGCGTGGTGGGGGGAGGGCGGGCCAGAGTCTATATAGGGGGGCGGCGGGCGCGCTGGGCGCAGACCGTAGCCGACTCGCCAGCCGCTGCAGCTGCTGTTTGTGCACGTTTTGCTTTGCCCGAGGAAGGAAGGATGACAGGCCGCGGCAAGGGAGGAAAGGGGCTCGGCAAGGGTGGCGCCAAGCGGCACCGCAAGGTGTTGCGCGACAACATCCAGGGCATCACGAAGCCCGCCATCCGCCGCCTGGCTCGCAGGGGCGGCGTGAAGCGCATCTCTGGTCTGATCTACGAGGAGACCCGCGGGGTGCTGAAGGTGTTCCTGGAGAACGTGATCCGCGACGCGGTGACGTACACTGAGCACGCCAAGCGCAAGACTGTGACGGCCATGGACGTGGTGTACGCCCTGAAGAGGCAGGGGCGCACCCTGTACGGTTTCGGCGGTTAGGCTGCGTCGCAGCGGGCGCTGGCCTTCCCGCGGCCGTGCTTGTGGGTGGGAGAGACTAGAAAACGGCCCTTTTCAGGGCCACCACACTGTTCGGAAGTTGAAAAGTGCGAAAGAGTCTGTGTTGTTGCTGCGTGTGTTTGTTTGTTTGTTTCTTTCTTTCTTTCTTTCCGTTTGAGCGACGTGATGTGACTGGGAGGGGAGAAGGAAAGGAAACGTGTCATGTGGCTGGCTGTGTGTGGAGCTGCTTCGTTTGTGTGTTTGTTATTGTGTGTCTTTGTATCGATCGCGACGGAGATGGCGGGCTGTGTGTTGTTGTGCGAGAGGCGGTGATTATTTGCTTGCGTGGTTTGGCTCTGTGTGTTTGTTTGCGGCGGCGTTGGGGTTTCCGAGGCAAGGCGTGTGGGCATAGGCGGCCGGATCAGCTGTTTCGTTCGTGTCGACGGCCGTTGCGCGCGGGAGTGGAGGGCGGTGTGTCGACACGCCTCCCTTTAACAATGGTCATTATTGCTGCCGTTGTCGGTTTGGAAGGCGACTGCGACCGTGCAAAATGTGTGTGTGTTGGGCCACACGGGCTGTGTGGACGAGAAGATGGCGGACGTGCGCCGGCGGCGGCTGTGCTGTGACAGTGCAAAGTTAAAAAACAAAACAAGGTGCGGCGAGGACGACTGAAATTTTGCTTTGGACGTAGGTTTGTGTGGTGGCCCTGAAAAGGGCCGATTGTTGTGGGCCGAGCCGGCAAAGCGCGTTGCGTGCAGGGGAGCACGCGGCGCTGCGATTGCCTGGCCTCCTTTAGGCCTTCTTCTCGGTCTTCTTTGGCAGCAGGACGGCCTGGATGTTGGGCAGGACACCACCCTGTGCGATGGTGACGCCCGACAGGAGCTTGTTGAGCTCCTCGTCGTTGCGGATGGCAAGCTGCAGGTGGCGCGGGATGATGCGCGTCTTCTTGTTGTCGCGGGCCGCGTTTCCGGCCAGCTCGAGCACCTCAGCCGCGAGGTACTCCATGACGGCGGCGAGGTAGACGGGCGCCCCGGCGCCGACGCGCTCTGCGTAGTTTCCCTTGCGCAGGAGGCGGTGGATTCTGCCGACCGGGAACTGGAGCCCAGCCCTGCTTGAGCGGGACTTTGACTTGCCCTTGACTTTGCCTCCCTTTCCGCGTCCGGACATGGCGATGGGCTAGCGACGGTGCACACGAAACGGAAACGAAAACGACCGGTGCGAGCGGCAGCGAGTCGAGCAGCGGAGTGCGTGCCGGCGCAGCCGGGGTGGGGGTGCTTTATGGGCTCGGGTGCGGCGGCCGGTTGCGCGCGCGCCCCATTGGTCGGCGGCCGCAACAGGGCGAGCTGGTAAAGGTGCGGCGGCGGCTGGCGGCGGGTGCCACTGTGTGGGGAGACGCTGACTAGAGCGGAGCGCTTGCTACTGGTGTTGCTGCTGCCGTACGTTGGTTCGAGATGCCGCCCAAGACTAGCGGGAAGGCCGCCAAGAAGGCTGGCAAGGCGCAGAAGAACATTTCGAAGGGCGACAAGAAGAAGAAGCGCAAGAGGAAGGAGAGCTATGCCATCTACATCTACAAGGTGCTGAAGCAGGTGCACCCTGACACGGGCATCTCGTCGAAGGCGATGAGCATCATGAACAGCTTCGTGAACGACATTTTCGAGCGCATTGCGGCCGAGGCTTCTCGCCTGGCGCACTACAACAAGCGCTCGACCATCACGTCCCGCGAGATCCAGACCGCTGTGCGGCTGTTGCTGCCTGGCGAGCTGGCCAAGCACGCCGTGAGCGAGGGCACGAAGGCGGTGACCAAGTACACGAGCTCCAAGTAAGGAGGTGGCTCTGGAATGGAAGGAAGGATGGAGAAGGCTCCTCCGTTGCGAGAGCGGCAAAACGGCCCTTTTCAGGGCCACCAACTTGCCTTTTGCGGGAAGTGCGGAATTGTTGTTGTTGTTGTTGTTGTTGTTGTTGTTGTTTGTGTGGACGGCTGTGATGTATGTGTGCATTTTGATTGTGGGTGGGGGGGGCGCGTCAAAGCGTGTTGCGCGGGGTACGGCCACGAGGTTGGTCGCCGTGGCGTGGAATGGTGGCACGCCTCGTTGGCGTGGTTTTTGACCCATTGGTGTTGTTGGTGTGTGTGTGTGTGTGTGTGTGTGTGTGTGTGTGTGTGTGTGTGTTACCCGTCTGCGAGGGGGGACAGTGCGATCGGCGACTTTTGTGTCACCGTAACGACGGCCGTTTGCGGGTTTGTTTTTTTTTGCACATCATACATGGCGAGGGTGAAATGTGAAATGTTTTCGTTTGGTTTGTTTTTTTTTTGCCGCCCACTATTCCCTTTGCTGTACGCCGAGTTTGACAATGGTGCGACGTAACTGCAGCGTGGAGGTGTGTGAGTGACGTTGAAATGAACGTGCCATTAAGACGCATTGTTGTTGTATTGTACTGTACGTGTACGGCGACACGCACGATGATGTACCATTCGACTCTGATGTTTGATAGCCGTGTCTGACTGATTGCGTACGACGCACGCACACCGATGTCGTCATTCAAGATGCACGCGTGTCCAGTGCAGTACAGTAAGCGCGACGACGGCGGCGGCGGCGGCGGCGGTCGTTTGTTTGGCGAATGTCTGTACACGTGTTTGTCTGTGTCCATCCGGTATGTATTTGTTTGTTTGAAAGTGTTTTGTGTGTCGGTGACGTGGTCCGATCCGTCGCCCCCTGAGTAACTGTCGATCGGCGCGATAGACCGGCGTCACGCAACTGAACCGAAGTCGTGGGCACACCCGTCATACTGTTGTACACCGTCGCGCTGAGAACGGTAACGAAAGGTTGACTTTGATCGGTCGAATGTCTGGGCAGAACGTGAGGAATGAGGCACGAGTGCAAGGAGGGGGGGCAAAAGAGAGAGGAAGGGAAAAAGGGGAGAAACGCATTCGTAGAGCAACGGAACGCTCCCGTGTCGGAGGCGTATTGGAGCCGCACTGAAATGCGTTTAACGGCGGCGCGGCTGCAAGTGTCTGCCGTGGTGAACGTTACCTTTGACGGCTGCATTGGGCTTTGCCTTTGCTTTTTTTGCTTTCGCTTTCGCTTTCGCTTTCCCGGATGTACGTAACGTTTGTTGATATGGTTCTGAGGAAGAGTGTATGACAGTGCCGTGCCGTCCATGTTCGTGTGCCCTCCCATTGTGTGTATGCTATTGTCTGTGTACTTGAATGATGTATGTAGGTGTTAGTGGACATGTTTTACCAGTGGGGGGAAATGGATCGTCGATAGTTGCCGTCACTCTGTCACGGTCGAGATGACGCACCCTCCGTACAGAAAGGTGTCGAGAAAGTGAGTGTGTGTGTGTGTGTGCGTGCGTCCGTGAATTGGCAGTGTTTGGAGGTGGGCGTGCCCTGCATGTGGCCCGGAAGGCTGTTCGTTAGGCGGTAGTGTTGTGTGGACAGGGGAGGGGCATGCGTAACGCTGCTGGCATGGCATTTCGGGAGATGGGAGGGGGCAAACGAGGAAACGAGGAGCGGCGGCCAAAGACGGGACGGGGAGGGGCGCGGTGTGGGTGGCTTGCGCCTGTGCTCGGCGTTGTGGTTTGTGCAAAAGAGGAGGAGAAAAACAATGTGAGTTGCCAGGGAGGGGAGCGGTGTTGTGTTGTGGTTGTCGTGGTGTAGCCGCAGACGCGGCTGTCAGTGAACGTGGCGAGACGGACGGATGCGCGGAGGGGCGGGGGCGGCGCATTTCGCCGGTGCCGTGCCGTGCCTGAAAGCCGCGTGGTCGCTGTGTTGTTGGTGGCGTGGGGGCGAGGAGAGTACCGTACGGGTGTGCTTGTGCGCCGGAAATGGCACACTGCGCCCGCCCGTCTTGGAGGCTGATGGCTGTGGTGTGGAAATGGGGCGCGGTGATGTTGAAGCAGTTGAAGAACAGAAAAGAAACCAAGAAAACGGAAGGCGTGATGCGGCGGTGGTGGTGAGAGCGGGAAAAACAAAACAAAAAAAAAACAACAACAAAAAAGAAGGAAAAACAACAAGAAAACAAAAAGTCTATCAATATTAAAATGTAAATGGAAATGGAAATGGACCCAGGTATGACCTCCCTGCACAAATAGCAGAGAGTCCGATGATGATAATAAAAATGTGCCAGAATGTTAACGTCCCTACAAAACAAACCCAACGATAATATTAATGAAAGAGTGAACCGTATGTAACATTGCAACAGACATAATGAAACCTGATAAATTGTATAAGGGCAGCAGCGTTGACCTTTGGCCCTGTATTCAGAATAAAAAGAGCCAAAGATCGTTACCCCAATGAAAAAGACACTGAAACACGTATGTAACATAGTAGCGATGGCGAGACATTGTAGCATCTGTGACCAGAGAGTTTGCGCTGGACTGCGCGAGTGTTGCGAGCGGTTCCCAGTCAGTCAGTCAGTCAGTCAGTAGTTGTTGCGAGTCCGTAGCTCTGTGTAGTTGAGGGCTGTACTCTGTCAGTAGTCGTCGCGTGCAGTACGCTAATAGTCGTCATGCAGAGCGGTCGGTCAGTAGTAGCAGCCGAGTGCGGTTGTGTGATGTAGGCGGTCGGCAACACTGGTCAAGATGGTGAATAAGGTATACTGTTAATTAATATAATCATTAGATAATGAAAAATTGTAATTATTCTCCAACAAGTTCCCCAATAATAATTTTTATTTCAAAAGCATTTTTCAAACATTTAATTTTTTATTGAACTAAAGAGTTCGTTGCACTTCACATTTCATTCCACTTCTTTGAAGAAAAATGTCACTAAAATCACAAAAAAAGAGAATATTATTATTTGCAATGCAGTTCCTCCAAGCGCTGCGCAACAACCAGAGCAGAAATGTGACATCCATTTATTCGGAGGTAAGACTTTAAGTCTGATTGTTTTGCACAGGGCCAAAGACCGATATTTCGGTTTAATTGAAGTTTCTTGTCACTGAACGGACTTTTTTAAATGTTGTGTGAAGACTTTATATTTGAGTCAGATTGCGAATTTCACATTTTTGTTGCCATTTTCAATACCTCTCATTGTGGGCGAGGTTACAATTAGCGCAATGTCCATTAGCATCCGTAAATAACATTGTCCATTATTTTAAATTTTGCTGGGAGGTTACAACACACACACACACACAAAAAAAAAAAAAAAAAAAAAAAAAAAAAAAAAAAAAACAAAAAATTGCATTTATATCCGCTCCTCAATTGTAGATACCGCTTACACAGCTGTGTGCAATGAATGAGTGCTGGCTGGTAATTAATTGCACTCCTTGGAGGGAAATGCCATAGGAAGTAGTCTTTAAAAAGTGAATGTTTTTCGTTAAGAGACAAAAGTTACTTTAGAAAAAAAGTAATAGTGGGGCTTTTGTTGTTGAACAAAATAAGTACAATGAACATACGTTATCAGATTTGCGCAATGCAGCGTCACACCACCTTTTGATTATAACACAATAGACTATACATCGTCCCGAACCGTGACCAGAGTCGCGAGACGAGCAGAGCACGCCGCCGACGCCCGCTCAGTACAACCGTCCACCCGCTACTACTGTCGACCGACTACTACCTCTCCCGACTCGCGCTACAATATATATATAACAACTGTTCCTGGCGACCCGGTGCGTGCCACTACTGTCGTCTGGCGCGGTCCAAGCGCCGACTAGCAGCGATAAAGAACTCTCTGGTCAGACAGAGATGCTGTCATGCCTCGCCATCGCTCTGGTAATGAATACATACGTGTTGCAGCGTGCGTACCACCGGAACACGCAGTGGCGGAGCCAAAGACTGTGTTGTCGAGGTCGAGTGCGAGCGGGAAGAGAGGCAGCGTCGGCACGGAGATGCAAGCGAGCGCGAGACGCACGGGGGCTGCGGCGTGGCGCGTTTGCGGTCGGCGCCTTTGGTGGCAACGGCCGGGACAAGCAGCGGTGTATGGTGTGGTGCGGGGCGGACAGGGGCGGAGGCGGCGCGACGACGGCATGGGGGCGAAAACGGGACGGGGGACGGCGGATGTTGAGAGGCGTCACGCGCGGACAGGACACAGACACAGAGACACACAGATTGGAAAGGGAGGGTGCGCGGTAGTAGTTGGGAATGTGCGTACCGTGCGGGATGGGAGTGGGCGAGGAACACGGTCGTGGCCCCTGTTTTGGGTGCGTGTGATGACGTCGGTGTGTTGTGGGAAGGGAAGGTGCTGTGGCGGCGGCGCGTAATGGGCGTAGGCCGAAAAGAGAAAGGAACGTGGGCAGTGTGTTGGCAAGCGTCGGTTCGACTGCGACGTTGATGGGCAGGGCAGGGCAGGGCAGGGCAGGGCAGGGCAGGGCAAGGCAAGGTTAATGGTGGTAGGAGTAGGCGTGTGGGCGCAAAAAATCTGCCGCTGCAGGCGGTGCCGTAACCGCCATGGCGGGAAGGAGAGAGGGCCAAAGAAAGAAAGAAAGAAAGAAAGAAAGAAAGAAAGAAGAAGAAAACAAAAAAAAAGGAGGGGGGGGCGAAAGTGGAGAGGCGGTGGTGTGAGAAGGGCGGGGGCGGGGGCGGAAGGAAGGCAGGAAGGACAAGAGGCGAGGCGACGGCTTGCTTTGTGTATCGGTCGGTCTCTGGCTATGCTTCGTTTTCTGCAGCAGGGTCGGTGCGCGGCGTGGCTCGCGGCAGTGGGAACGCCTGGTGGCTGGACGGCCAGCAATGCGGTTGGATGGGCGGCCACAGCACCGCACCTGTGCCCGAGGAGGAGACGCTGGCGGCGGGCCCTGAGGTGAGGCCGGCTCGGCTGGGGCTGTGGATGTGTAGGTGTGCGCCGCTGCTGCAACAACGAGTAAAACGCGAGAAGAAGGGATGGCGGTAGAGAGAGAAAAAAAAAAAGAGGTCGTGTTGTGTTGATGCGCAGGCAGACGCGTACAGAGGGACGAGCCCGGTCTGCAGCAGGGTGTGGCCGTGCCGAGTGCAGAGCAGCGGCGGCTCGGTTCGGTTCGGCCCGGCCCGGCGGGCCGCGCTGTTGTCGCGGACGTGAGCGCCCCCTGGCGGGTGGCCGGAGGCGGCGCGGCGTGTTGGACGTGTGGCTGGTGGCAGTGCACAATTTGCGAGTGGCTGGCGGTGTGGTGTGGCGGTTGGCGCGTCGGGCGGCGGAGAGGTATGTGTTGCGGGCGCCCTTTGCTGCGCTGCGTCGTTGCGTGTGCCGTACAGGGCGGGCGCTTGTCGACTGTGTGGGCGGTGTGGCGAATTGGCGTGAAACGGCTGCCGAGAGGTGTGTGGTAGCGAGCCGGTCGGTGGTGTCAGTGCGAAGGGGAATGTGCGTGCGTGTTTGGCGGTTTCGGTGTGCTTTTTGCGGCGTGAGAGTGGGAATTAGTGGGGCCGGCTGTTGTGTTGGTTCCTTGTGTCTTGTGTCGCGTAGCTTGATGGCAACGTGGAAGGACGCCGGTTTCGTTTTCGTTTCGAGCCTTGCGTGTGGTTGTCGACGTTGACTGGTTGGCGTGTGCCGATGCACGTGCATGTGTGGGTCGCGAGTGCGTTTTTGGCTGGCTGTGTGTGTGTGTGTGTGTGTGTGTGTGTGTGTGTGTGTGTGTTTTGGGGGGGGAAGGGGGGAGGCGGTGGTGAAAGTGCAGTCGTCGGGTGGGGCTGGGGCTGTGCGTCGTGGCGGAAAGGTGGTAGGTTGCGGGAAGCGAGCCCGTCGTTGACGGTGTCGCGTGAGTTGTGAATCGAGTGGGGCGCGGGGCGCGTGGCGCGGGGCGCGGGGCGCGGGACAGGAGCAGCGTGCCGCTGCGTCGTGGTCGTCAGCAGAGGCTGTGCGTGTGCTTGTCCTTTTTGTGGGCGGTTCGTGCGAGGCGTTTTTGTTTTGTGTTGCCCTAGTTGTTAGTTTATTTTGTTTGTGTTTGTTATTTTGAGACGACGACTGGTTGGTGGCGTGCGCGCGAAGTGGCGGTGTGCGCTTCCCGTGTCGTTTGTGTTGTTTTGTTTTTTTGTTTTTGTGTGTTTTTTTTTTTGCACTGGGCCCCGGTGGGTGGGTGCGTGTGTGTCGATTGCCGGCTGGCGAAAGGTGCGCCATCGGCGGGGTGGGTCGCCGGCACAAGTAGAGGCGGCGGCGTTGTTGCTGTTGTTGTGTGGTGTTTGTTTTGTTCGGCTGTGTCGGCGAGCTGTGTTGCGGTGCGTGTGAATGGTGGTGCAAAAGTGCTGGCGTTGGGGCTGCGACTGCGACGGCGGCGAGCCGCGGGCGCGCCATTGATAGTGATGTTGTGAACAGCGGCTGTGTACGGTAGTGGTGTTGTTGTAGCACGACGTGCATCCGGGCCGGCGCGGAAAGCGCAGTTGCGGGCGGTTGCCCTTCGGTGCCAGCCATGTCGCGTGAGCGGCGGGTTGCTCTGGTGTCGACACGTGGTGCTCTGGGTTGTTGTGTGGTGCCCTTTGGCCGGTGGGGGTGGTTCGCGTGTGTCTCGTTCGCGCTCGGTATCTGGTCGTGGTCGTGCTGCTCCCCCGTCTGTCGGCGGTTTTCGACGTCGTCTGTACGTTTTTGTTCGTTTGCGGCGTGCCTGCCGACGTCGTCCCGTCGCGACCTTTCAACCGAAAGTGTGGCGCCCGAAGGTGAACGAACGTAACCCTGACCTCGGCGCTTTACGCTGAGCCGAGCGAACCGAACCGAACCTAACCTGTGGTGTGGTGTGGCGAGGTGAGCTCAGCCTGTGAGCCCCTAACGTCTACGTAAGGTAAGCTGTCCGGCTCACGCCTCACGTTTGAACGCTTTTTTAACCTACGTTTGACGCTTCTTAACCTAGCACTGACCCCTTAACCTAACGTGTAACCTAACCTAACCTAACCTAACCTAACCTAACCTCTGACGCCTGACGTGTTTGAATGCTTAACCTAAGTTTGACGCTTAACCTAACCCAAGTCCCCTTAACCTAACCCACGTCCACCTAACCTAACCTAACCTAACGTAGACGTGTAAACGTAATGTGTAACGCGTAACGTGTAAGGTCGGCTGTCGTGTGTGCTTGACGGCAGATTGGGTTGGTCTGTAGATTCGGATTGCGGTTTGCCTCGGTCGAGGGGTTGGGTCGGAAGCGGCGAGGGGCGGCGGCGCCTGTTGCGCAGGCGGCGTCCGTTTGCGGCGGGCAATTGTTGAGAAACGGCTGTGAATGTTGGCGGGCGAGAGGAGGAGGACGGCGCGCGATGTGGCCCGACGGCTGCGGGCCGATCGGGAAACGGCGGGAGGGCGACGGAAGGCGATGGGGCGGCGGAGGCGCGTTTGCACGGCCGTCATCGCCGCACGCCTCGGCTTGTGTGGCTGTGGCGCCGGCCGCGCTGGCCGGGCTGCCGCGGCGACGGTGTGGGAGTTTTGCCGAAGGTTTGGCCATTGTGGCGGGTCGTCGGCTGGGGCTGTGGGGGCGGCATTTGGGCGGGGGCGGCGATTCTCGGCGGGCCGACCCAGGCTGTAGCGCGCGGTAGCTGCAGTTTGGCCGTGGTTTGCGGCGCTGCCGTGGCGACTGGTTGGCGACTGTGGTGTGGCTGTGTGTAGCCCCATCCTCGGTGGTTTGAAAGGCGCGGGCGGTTGTGGCGCAGGTTTGGGGCTGCTCCGCACAGGCTGTCGGACGTTGGGCGGTAGCAAGCGCGGGAGGCGCGGCGCGGCGGCGCGCAGAGTGGCGGCCGCTCTCTCGGCCGTCCGCGCCCGCCCGCGACACTGGCTGGGCCTTGTGATTCTCTGCTCTGCTGCTGTGCTGTGCTTGCGTGCCTGCCGTCCCGCTCGCTCTCGCTGTGTGTTACGCGCGTCGTCGAAATGGCAGATCAGGCGGCTACGAACGAGACTGCTGCGGCACCCGCCGCCACCGGCACTACGAAGAAGGCCAAGTCTGCGTCGTCTGCGAAGAAGCCGCGCGCCAAGCCTGCGCACCCGCGCACCTCTGAGATGGTGACGGCCGCCATCAAGAGTCTGAAGGAGCGCGGCGGGTCGTCGCTGCAGGCGATCAAGAAGTACATAGCCGCGCACTACAAGCTGGACGCGGAGAAGCTGGCGCCGTTTATCAAGAAGTACCTCAAGTCGGCCGTCGTGGCGGGCGAGCTGGTGCAGACGAAGGGGAAGGGCGCGTCCGGCTCGTTCAAGCTTGCCGGCGCCGGCGGCGGGGGGGCGGCCGAGGGCGGCAAGGCTCGTGCTGGCGGTGCCAAGAAGAAGCGCGCCGCTCCGGCCAGCAAGGAGAAGAAGGGCGCCCGTGCGGCCGGCGCAAAGAAGGCTGGTGGCGTGAAGGCGGCGACCGGTCGGAAGGCGGGCGCCGCCAAGAAGGCGTCTGCGGCGTCGGCCGCTCCCGCGGGTGCGAAGAAGGCGGCTGCGGCCAAGCCGGCCAAGGCCAAGTCGCCGTCGAAGGCGAAGAAGGCCGCCAAGGTTCCGACGAAGAAGCCGAAGGCGCCGCGCCCGAAGAAGGCGACGACGCCGTCTAAGGCGAAGGCTTCGCCCAAGAAGAAGAAGTAGAGTAGAGTAGAGGAGAAAGAGATGGGAAAGGAAGGGTTTGGCGCTTGACTCCGTCGTCCCCACCCCCCGTCGTCGTCTAGTGGCGCGCAAGAGACGCGCGGCCCAAAACGGCCCTTCTCAGGGCCATCAAAGCACGTCGGGGAAGGTTTTGATTGTCGTGTTGCGTTTGGTGTGGGTGTCTGTCTGGCGTTTCTGTATGCCCGTGGGGATGCTGTTTGCGTGCCGTGGTGGTTGGATTGCGGGGGTCGGTGGCGGGTGTGGGCGGCGGTAGCGGTAAGCGGTGTTGTTGTTGTTGTTGTTGTTGTCGTGGTTGATTGTCGCCGTGTTTGTGGCGGCGGCCGACGGTTGGTTTTCTGTCACGTTGTTTTGTTTGAATACGTTGGTTGGCTTGCCTGCGTTCGTTCTTCTCGGATGTCTGTCTTGTCTAGTCGTGTCTGGTCTTTGTTTTGTTTTGTTCCTTTGTGTGTGTGTGTGTTATGTTTTGCAACGGGGGGCACGTTGAGATGTGGAAGGAGTCGGCGGGGATTTCGGTGGCGTGTAGAGCGAGCGAGCGCGCCTGCCTGGCCGTTGGCCGTCGGAGTGGAGTGCGGGTTTTTTTTTTTTTTGTTTTCGAAACGAAAGCGGCGGCCGGCCAGCCAGCCACCCGTGCGGTGTGACGTCGGCCGTTGGGTATTGTGCGCTTTGAGCGCCGGGGAGGGATGATGTGTGATTGTTGCGCGCTGGTAGCAGGCAGGCAGAGTGAGCGGGTGTGGCGGACGGACGGACGGGAAGTGGTGGTTTTTGTTTTTGGGTTGCGGGGCGAGAGGCAGGCGACCGACAAAGTTTGCTCGCGACGGAGAGATGTTAGTGGCCCTGAAAAGGGCCGTTTTTGTTTGTGCGGTGCGGTGCCGCGGCGCGGTTTAGGCGCGCTCGCCGCGGATGCGGCGCGCGAGCTGGATGTCCTTGGGCATGATGGTGACGCGCTTGGCGTGGATTGCGCACAGGTTGGTGTCTTCGAAGAGGCCGACGAGGTAGGCCTCGCTGGCCTCCTGCAGGGCCATGACTGCGGAGCTCTGGAAGCGCAGGTCGGTCTTGAAGTCCTGGGCGATCTCGCGCACTAGGCGCTGGAATGGCAGCTTGCGGATGAGCAGCTCTGTGCTCTTCTGGTAGCGCCTGATTTCTCGCAGGGCGACGGTGCCCGGCCTGTAGCGGTGGGGCTTCTTGACGCCTCCGGTGGCGGGCGCGCTCTTCCTCGCCGCCTTGGTGGCGAGCTGTTTGCGCGGCGCCTTTCCGCCGGTGGACTTGCGGGCCGTTTGCTTTGTGCGGGCCATGGCGGTAGCGGTAGCGGTAGCGGAGCGGCGTGCGTGGAGGTTAGGTGCGGCGCGGCGTCCGGTGCTGCCTTGACAACGGGCCCGCGCGCCTCCGTGCTGCGCTTATATGCCCTCGGTTGCGCGTGGTGGGGGGAGGGCGGGCCAGAGTCTATATAGGGGGGCGGCGGGCGCGCTGGGCGCAGACCGTAGCCGACTCGCCAGCCGCTGCAGCTGCTGTTTGTGCACGTTTTGCTTTGCCCGAGGAAGGAAGGATGACAGGCCGCGGCAAGGGAGGAAAGGGGCTCGGCAAGGGTGGCGCCAAGCGGCACCGCAAGGTGTTGCGCGACAACATCCAGGGCATCACGAAGCCCGCCATCCGCCGCCTGGCTCGCAGGGGCGGCGTGAAGCGCATCTCTGGTCTGATCTACGAGGAGACCCGCGGGGTGCTGAAGGTGTTCCTGGAGAACGTGATCCGCGACGCGGTGACGTACACTGAGCACGCCAAGCGCAAGACTGTGACGGCCATGGACGTGGTGTACGCCCTGAAGAGGCAGGGGCGCACCCTGTACGGTTTCGGCGGTTAGGCTGCGTCGCAGCGGGCGCTGGCCTTCCCGCGGCCGTGCTTGTGGGTGGGAGAGACTAGAAAACGGCCCTTTTCAGGGCCACCACACTGTTCGGAAGTTGAAAAGTGCGAAAGAGTCTGTGTTGTTGCTGCGTGTGTTTGTTTGTTTGTTTCTTTCTTTCTTTCTTTCCGTTTGAGCGACGTGATGTGACTGGGAGGGGAGAAGGAAAGGAAACGTGTCATGTGGCTGGCTGTGTGTGGAGCTGCTTCGTTTGTGTGTTTGTTATTGTGTGTCTTTGTATCGATCGCGACGGAGATGGCGGGCTGTGTGTTGTTGTGCGAGAGGCGGTGATTATTTGCTTGCGTGGTTTGGCTCTGTGTGTTTGTTTGCGGCGGCGTTGGGGTTTCCGAGGCAAGGCGTGTGGGCATAGGCGGCCGGATCAGCTGTTTCGTTCGTGTCGACGGCCGTTGCGCGCGGGAGTGGAGGGCGGTGTGTCGACACGCCTCCCTTTAACAATGGTCATTATTGCTGCCGTTGTCGGTTTGGAAGGCGACTGCGACCGTGCAAAATGTGTGTGTGTTGGGCCACACGGGCTGTGTGGACGACAAGATGGCGGACGTGCGCCGGCGGCGGCTGTGCTGTGACAGTGCAAAGTTAAAAAACAAAACAAGGTGCGGCGAGGACGACTGAAATTTTGCTTTGGACGTAGGTTTGTGTGGTGGCCCTGAAAAGGGCCGATTGTTGTGGGCCGAGCCGGCAAAGCGCGTTGCGTGCAGGGGAGCACGCGGCGCTGCGATTGCCTGGCCTCCTTTAGGCCTTCTTCTCGGTCTTCTTTGGCAGCAGGACGGCCTGGATGTTGGGCAGGACACCACCCTGTGCGATGGTGACGCCCGACAGGAGCTTGTTGAGCTCCTCGTCGTTGCGGATGGCAAGCTGCAGGTGGCGCGGGATGATGCGCGTCTTCTTGTTGTCGCGGGCCGCGTTTCCGGCCAGCTCGAGCACCTCAGCCGCGAGGTACTCCATGACGGCGGCGAGGTAGACGGGCGCCCCGGCGCCGACGCGCTCTGCGTAGTTTCCCTTGCGCAGGAGGCGGTGGATTCTGCCGACCGGGAACTGGAGCCCAGCCCTGCTTGAGCGGGACTTTGACTTGCCCTTGACTTTGCCTCCCTTTCCGCGTCCGGACATGGCGATGGGCTAGCGACGGTGCACACGAAACGGAAACGAAAACGACCGGTGCGAGCGGCAGCGAGTCGAGCAGCGGAGTGCGTGCCGGCGCATCGCATCGCATGGATCTGCACGGAGATACTTTTCCTCCGATGTGTGATGGAGTTCGCAGCAGTTAATGCTTTGCCTCCCATGCATGCTGATGTTGCGTCTTCACATGTGGGATGTCTTCTTGGGTGTCTCCTCAGCACAGTTCGGCAGAGCCAGCTACATAGCTAGCAGGTGTGGCCAGCGGGTGGTGACGCTGCGTTGCAATTTGTGGCCCAGCGTCCGGATTTGGGCATTGTGCGACCGACCAGCACTGTCGTAAAAGGTGCGGGCGGTCGTCTGGAAGAGGTCACGGAGTAGAGGTACTTCCGCGACGTCGTGAAGATGAGCAGTGGGAAAATCGTAAGGCAGGTGTAAGGCCAGCCGAAGGATGCGATTCTGCAGAGTCTCCAGCTTCTTCAGGTTCGTGTCGGCGGCGTTCCCCCAGACGACGGCGGCGTATTGGAGTACAGGACGGAGCAGCGCCTTGTACAGGGTGATGCCCAGCCGCGGTGGTAGTTGGGAACCAGGGTTCAGCAAAGGGTACAGGGTGCGGAGCCTGTTCCGCACTTTGGCCTTCACGTCGCGAATGTGTGGAGCCCACGTGAGTCGGCGGTCAATGGTGACGCCGAGGTAACGCGCCGTTGGGCGCCACGGGACAGGGCTTCCACCGACAGCGAGCGGCTGCAAACCTGCAGGAACGAGTCGCCTGGTGACGATCAGGAACTGAGTCTTGGCACCATTGAATAGGAGACGCCACTTGACTGCCCAGGCTGCCAGGGTGTCAACGGCGAGCTGCAGACGGCGGCGCATGACAGCGGCATTGAGGCTCCGAGTGTAGAGAGCCGTGTCATCCGCGTACAGGGCGAGCTGCACACGGTCGATCTTCGGCGCATCAGACGTGTACAGCGAGTACAGGAGTGGCCCCAAGACCGAGCCCTGCGGCACCCCGGCGTTGATGTGGCGGACGGAGGACAAGCCCTGCGCGGCCCGCACATGGAAGGTTCTATCAGCAAGATAGGAAGCGATGAGACGCACGTGCGACGTCGGGACCCCAAGTTCAAAAAGCTTGAACAAGAGGCCGCGGTGCCACACGCTGTCGAAAGCACGCGACACGTCCAGGAACACCGCGCCGAAGAACTCGCGCTGCTCGAGGGCGACGAACGCGTCTTCCACTAACCGAAGGAGTTGATGAACGGCTGAGTGGCCCCTGCGAAATCCGAACTGCTCTTCGGGCAGGAGGCCTTCCTCGTCGACGTGGCGCTGCAGCCGCCTGATGTACACCCTCTCAAAGACCTTAGAGACGGCCGGCAGGAGACTAATAGGTCTGTAGTTCACGGGCTGCCGCAGATCCTTCCCCATCTTCGGAATCGCCACGATTTCCGCATGCTTCCAGGACTGAGGAAAGCTGCAGGACCGGAGGATGACATTAAAGACGTCAGCAAGATGAGTGACAGCCACGGGCGGCAACTTCCGGAGCAGGGCGTTGGAAACTTCGTCTGGGCCGGCAGCTTTCCTGGGGTGCAGGGCACGCAGGATGGTCGACACCTCCTCCGCCGTTGTCTCTTCAATGACGTCATCGTCGTCACGCGCCTCCAGGTAGCGTGGGAGCCGGTCAGCAACCAGGTCGTCGGTGACAGCGTCAGTCGGGTCTTCGAGAGGCGTAAACGCCGCCTCAAAGACGTCAGCAAGAGCATCAGCCTTCGCAGCTGGTTCGCAGACAGCCTGACCTTGGACCAGCAGCGGGGGGATACGTTGCGTGCGGCGTAGGAAACGCTTCGTCATCTGCCAGGCTGTGCCATCTTCAAGACAAAGGGCGGCGACCTTGTTATTCCAGTCGCGATTGCGATGATCGTCAATGGCGGCCCGGATGTCCCGACGCATCCTGTTGAGGAGGCGCTTGGTGTTGGCATTTCGCGTCCTCTGCCACTCCCGGTAGACCCGGTTCTTCTCAGTGATGGCCGCAAGGATGTCCGGCGGCAGCTGTCGGGAGTAGTCAGGCGGGGGGCGTGGTCGGGGCGGCGTCGCTATGGTGGCAGCGTCGATCGTGGTTGCCGCGAAGTGCAAAAGTGCTTCGTCCGCTCCAACTTCCGCAGGGGGCGGTGCGGCGGCTAGTGAGTGCGTCACGGCTTCTTGAAACCTGTCCCAGTCGATGCCAGCAAGTGAGATACCGCGCCGGGGCTGCTGGAGGGCGTCGAGGTCGATGTCAAAAACCACAGGGACATGATCCGACGACAGTGCAGTCCGCGTCGTGGCGGTGATCTGATGAGGGATACCCTTGACGACTGCGATGTCAATTATATCTGGGAGGCCACGAGCAGGGAAAATGGTCGGGTCGTACGGCCCCACCACAAGCGCATGGTGACGTTCCGCTATCCGGAGCAGGCAGCGGCCAGCGGCGTTGGTGATCCTGGAGTTCCAGGAGACATGTTTGCTATTGAAGTCCCCGGCGACGAACACTGGCCCCCTCAAGGAAAGCAGAGCATCGATGTCAGCAGGGTCCAGGGGACGAGACGGCGGCCGATAGGCCGCGACGAACGTGATGGCGCCCGCCGAGGTGTGAACAACGACACCAGTGGCCTCCAGCGTCGCCAGCGGTGGAAGTTGTATCACATGGTGACGTATGCCATTGCGGACGTAGACGGCTGTCCCCCCACCCGCCGTCAGTCGATCGGTGCGATAGCTTGAGTAGTTGGCCGCCCTGACGTCTACCCCAGGCTTCAGGTGTGTTTCATTGATAAGGCAGACGTCGACGGCTTCATCTCGGAGAAATTGGCGAAGTTCGCCAGCTTGGGTGCGGACGCCGTTGGCATTCCACGCGACGACCGTGAGCCCTCTAACGCTGCCCATGGTGCGGCTGTTGAGTGTTGGCAGCGGTTGGGGCCGGAGAGGCCATCGGCACTGCAGCGGTGAGTTGCTGCGACAGGACTTCAATCAACTTCGTAGCACTGGTCACCAGGGCTGTGAGCTGCGCGACGAGGTTGGCCAGGTCAGCGGTGGAGACAGCCGGCGCGGCCCCGGCGCAGGAAAGGGGGGGTGTGGCTGCGTCGCTGTGAGAGTCCACCTGGGGCTGCTCGACGGACGGTGCTGAGCGTTGGGTACCCACTGGGCGGTGACCCCCGCGCCGGCGGTTGGTGGGGCGCGGTCCGGCCGACGGCCCGGGAGAGGCAGTACCCGGTACCGCCACTGGCTGCGGTGGTGGAGGCGCAGGAGCCTCCGGTGTCGGTACGGCCTCGGATGCGGCGGGAGCAGGAACCGACGTAGCCGGGGCGGCGGAGGACGTCCCTGACGTTGCCGCCGCGAAAGAGACGCCTGGCCGTCTCGTTGCGAGCTTCTTCTGATGTGGCGCTGGTGTTTGGCCACGCTGGCGAGCAATGGCACGCTTCCATACCTCACACCCACGATAACTGGCCACATGAGCACCGCCACAGAGTGCACATGTAGGCTTCTCGGAGGGCGGACGGGGGCACGCACTTCCTGCATGGGCGCCGGCGCATTTAACGCATCTGTCCGGCATAGAACAGTGGCGCGCGACGTGGTTGATTCCCTGGCAGCGAAAGCACTGCACAGGGCCTCTCCGGGAACGAAGATCTTCGGTCTGGACCGGAACGTTGGCGACCCGCGTCAATTGGTAGAGTTTGCGGTTCTCCACGGTGTCAGAGCAGACGACCAGGAAGAGCGGCATATCTTCGCGTGATTTTGGCGACTTCATCTTCACAACTGCCCGTATGTAGAAGCCCAGGTCTGCGAGTTCTCGATGCAGGTGATCGGCTTCCATGTTGAACGGAAGGTCGCGAAATACGATCTTCAGGACCTTGTCAGGTGCGGAGGCGTGGGTATAGAAAGGGATGCCACGCTCAGACGCCTCCTGGGTGACCCGGCGATAGTCATCAGCAGTGCGGAGTGTGACCCTGTATAGGTCTCGCCCCGCAGGCTTCACGGTGTACACGGCCGTTGTCCAGCTGCGCAACAGCTTCTGCAGTTCTCCATAGGGCGGCCGAAACTGAAGAACCACCGGCGGAAGATGGGAGTCTGTCTTCGGTGCAGGATTGCTCGGCGGCGGGTCCGGCGCGTCCGCGAGCGCATCGAAGGAGTTGGCGACGGCAGTTGGCGGCGTCGTCGATGACAGCATGCGTCTTGCAGTGCGCCGGGCCGGGACGAAACCGTCAGCGTCAGGGGCGAAGTCTTGCTTGGCCCTCTTCTCAATCGGCGAGCTGCGAGCAGCAGCCGTCGCAGCTGGTGCCCTCCTCTTCTGTTTCCCGCTGCGTCCGCGTGGCCGAGGGGCGGCAGTGCTCTCATCGTCAGAATCGGGCAGCGGAGCAGACAGCGCAGTCTTCAACGTTTCCGTAGCAGTGTCCGTCAAATCCATAGCCGTAGCAGTGGTCGTCATAGGTGGGGGGCCAGATGGGGCCGTCGACAGCGCAAGCGCAGCCGAACGGCGATCTGCCACACCCTTCGCGTCGCTAGCAGGCGCAGGTACGTCCTTCTCGCGGCTGCACATCTCAGCGACTCCGTCAATCGTGCGTGCGTGCGTGTGCCGGCGCAGCCGGGGTGGGGGTGCTTTATGGGCTCGGGTGCGGCGGCCGGTTGCGCGCGCGCCCCATTGGTCGGCGGCCGCAACAGGGCGAGCTGGTAAAGGTGCGGCGGCGGCTGGCGGCGGGTGCCACTGTGTGGGGAGACGCTGACTAGAGCGGAGCGCTTGCTACTGGTGTTGCTGCTGCCGTACGTTGGTTCGAGATGCCGCCCAAGACTAGCGGGAAGGCCGCCAAGAAGGCTGGCAAGGCGCAGAAGAACATTTCGAAGGGCGACAAGAAGAAGAAGCGCAAGAGGAAGGAGAGCTATGCCATCTACATCTACAAGGTGCTGAAGCAGGTGCACCCTGACACGGGCATCTCGTCGAAGGCGATGAGCATCATGAACAGCTTCGTGAACGACATTTTCGAGCGCATTGCGGCCGAGGCTTCTCGCCTGGCGCACTACAACAAGCGCTCGACCATCACGTCCCGCGAGATCCAGACCGCTGTGCGGCTGTTGCTGCCTGGCGAGCTGGCCAAGCACGCCGTGAGCGAGGGCACGAAGGCGGTGACCAAGTACACGAGCTCCAAGTAAGGAGGTGGCTCTGGAATGGAAGGAAGGATGGAGAAGGCTCCTCCGTTGCGAGAGCGGCAAAACGGCCCTTTTCAGGGCCACCAACTTGCCTTTTGCGGGAAGGGCGGAATTGTTGTTGTTGTTGTTGTTGTTGTTGTTGTTTGTGTGGACGGCTGTGATGTATGTGTGCATTTTGATTGTGGGTGGGGGGGGCGCGTCAAAGCGTGTTGCGCGGGGTACGGCCACGAGGTTGGTCGCCGTGGCGTGGAATGGTGGCACGCCTCGTTGGCGTGGTTTTTGACCCATTGGTGTTGTTGGTGTGTGTGTGTGTGTGTGTGTGTGTGTGTGTGTGTGTGTGTGTTACCCGTCTGCGAGGGGGGACAGTGCGATCGGCGACTTTTGTGTCACCGTAACGACGGCCGTTTGCGGGTTTGTTTTTTTTTGCACATCATACATGGCGAGGGTGAAATGTGAAATGTTTTCGTTTGGTTTGTTTTTTTTTTGCCGCCCACTATTCCCTTTGCTGTACGCCGAGTTTGACAATGGTGCGACGTAACTGCAGCGTGGAGGTGTGTGAGTGACGTTGAAATGAACGTGCCATTAAGACGCATTGTTGTTGTATTGTACTGTACGTGTACGGCGACACGCACGATGATGTACCATTCGACTCTGATGTTTGATAGCCGTGTCTGACTGATTGCGTACGACGCACGCACACCGATGTCGTCATTCAAGATGCACGCGTGTCCAGTGCAGTACAGTAAGCGCGACGACGGCGGCGGCGGCGGCGGCGGTCGTTTGTTTGGCGAATGTCTGTACACGTGTTTGTCTGTGTCCATCCGGTATGTATTTGTTTGTTTGAAAGTGTTTTGTGTGTCGGTGACGTGGTCCGATCCGTCGCCCCCTGAGTAACTGTCGATCGGCGCGATAGACCGGCGTCACGCAACTGAACCGAAGTCGTGGGCACACCCGTCATACTGTTGTACACCGTCGCGCTGAGAACGGTAACGAAAGGTTGACTTTGATCGGTCGAATGTCTGGGCAGAACGTGAGGAATGAGGCACGAGTGCAAGGAGGGGGGGCAAAAGAGAGAGGAAGGGAAAAAGGGGAGAAACGCATTCGTAGAGCAACGGAACGCTCCCGTGTCGGAGGCGTATTGGAGCCGCACTGAAATGCGTTTAACGGCGGCGCGGCTGCAAGTGTCTGCCGTGGTGAACGTTACCTTTGACGGCTGCATTGGGCTTTGCCTTTGCTTTTTTTGCTTTCGCTTTCGCTTTCGCTTTCCCGGATGTACGTAACGTTTGTTGATATGGTTCTGAGGAAGAGTGTATGACAGTGCCGTGCCGTCCATGTTCGTGTGCCCTCCCATTGTGTGTATGCTATTGTCTGTGTACTTGAATGATGTATGTAGGTGTTAGTGGACATGTTTTACCAGTGGGGGGAAATGGATCGTCGATAGTTGCCGTCACTCTGTCACGGTCGAGATGACGCACCCTCCGTACAGAAAGGTGTCGAGAAAGTGAGTGTGTGTGTGTGTGTGCGTGCGTCCGTGAATTGGCAGTGTTTGGAGGTGGGCGTGCCCTGCATGTGGCCCGGAAGGCTGTTCGTTAGGCGGTAGTGTTGTGTGGACAGGGGAGGGGCATGCGTAACGCTGCTGGCATGGCATTTCGGGAGATGGGAGGGGGCAAACGAGGAAACGAGGAGCGGCGGCCAAAGACGGGACGGGGAGGGGCGCGGTGTGGGTGGCTTGCGCCTGTGCTCGGCGTTGTGGTTTGTGCAAAAGAGGAGGAGAAAAACAATGTGAGTTGCCAGGGAGGGGAGCGGTGTTGTGTTGTGGTTGTCGTGGTGTAGCCGCAGACGCGGCTGTCAGTGAACGTGGCGAGACGGACGGATGCGCGGAGGGGCGGGGGCGGCGCATTTCGCCGGTGCCGTGCCGTGCCTGAAAGCCGCGTGGTCGCTGTGTTGTTGGTGGCGTGGGGGCGAGGAGAGTACCGTACGGGTGTGCTTGTGCGCCGGAAATGGCACACTGCGCCCGCCCGTCTTGGAGGCTGATGGCTGTGGTGTGGAAATGGGGCGCGGTGATGTTGAAGCAGTTGAAGAACAGAAAAGAAACCAAGAAAACGGAAGGCGTGATGCGGCGGTGGTGGTGAGAGCGGGAAAAACAAAACAAAAAAAAAACAACAACAAAAAAGAAGGAAAAACAACAAGAAAACAAAAAGTCTATCAATATTAAAATGTAAATGGAAATGGAAATGGACCCAGGTATGACCTCCCTGCACAAATAGCAGAGAGTCCGATGATGATAATAAAAATGTGCCAGAATGTTAACGTCCCTACAAAACAAACCCAACGATAATATTAATGAAAGAGTGAACCGTATGTAACATTGCAACAGACATAATGAAACCTGATAAATTGTATAAGGGCAGCAGCGTTGACCTTTGGCCCTGTATTCAGAATAAAAAGAGCCAAAGATCGTTACCCCAATGAAAAAGACACTGAAACACGTATGTAACATAGTAGCGATGGCGAGACATTGTAGCATCTGTGACCAGAGAGTTTGCGCTGGACTGCGCGAGTGTTGCGAGCGGTTCCCAGTCAGTCAGTCAGTCAGTCAGTAGTTGTTGCGAGTCCGTAGCTCTGTGTAGTTGAGGGCTGTACTCTGTCAGTAGTCGTCGCGTGCAGTACGCTAATAGTCGTCATGCAGAGCGGTCGGTCAGTAGTAGCAGCCGAGTGCGGTTGTGTGATGTAGGCGGTCGGCAACACTGGTCAAGATGGTGAATAAGGTATACTGTTAATTAATATAATCATTAGATAATGAAAAATTGTAATTATTCTCCAACAAGTTCCCCAATAATAATTTTTATTTCAAAAGCATTTTTCAAACATTTAATTTTTTATTGAACTAAAGAGTTCGTTGCACTTCACATTTCATTCCACTTCTTTGAAGAAAAATGTCACTAAAATCACAAAAAAAGAGAATATTATTATTTGCAATGCAGTTCCTCCAAGCGCTGCGCAACAACCAGAGCAGAAATGTGACATCCATTTATTCGGAGGTAAGACTTTAAGTCTGATTGTTTTGCACAGGGCCAAAGACCGATATTTCGGTTTAATTGAAGTTTCTTGTCACTGAACGGACTTTTTTAAATGTTGTGTGAAGACTTTATATTTGAGTCAGATTGCGAATTTCACATTTTTGTTGCCATTTTCAATACCTCTCATTGTGGGCGAGGTTACAATTAGCGCAATGTCCATTAGCATCCGTAAATAACATTGTCCATTATTTTAAATTTTGCTGGGAGGTTACAACACACACACACACACAAAAAAAAAAAAAAAAAAAAAAAAAACAAAAAAAAAAAAAAAAAAAAATTGCATTTATATCCGCTCCTCAATTGTAGATACCGCTTACACAGCTGTGTGCAATGAATGAGTGCTGGCTGGTAATTAATTGCACTCCTTGGAGGGAAATGCCATAGGAAGTAGTCTTTAAAAAGTGAATGTTTTTCGTTAAGAGACAAAAGTTACTTTAGAAAAAAAGTAATAGTGGGGCTTTTGTTGTTGAACAAAATAAGTACAATGAACATACGTTATCAGATTTGCGCAATGCAGCGTCACACCACCTTTTGATTATAACACAATAGACTATACATCGTCCCGAACCGTGACCAGAGTCGCGAGACGAGCAGAGCACGCCGCCGACGCCCGCTCAGTACAACCGTCCACCCGCTACTACTGTCGACCGACTACTACCTCTCCCGACTCGCGCTGCAATATATATATAACAACTGTTCCTGGCGACCCGGTGCGTGCCACTACTGTCGTCTGGCGCGGTCCAAGCGCCGACTAGCAGCGATAAAGAACTCTCTGGTCAGACAGAGATGCTGTCATGCCTCGCCATCGCTCTGGTAATGAATACATACGTGTTGCAGCGTGCGTACCACCGGAACACGCAGTGGCGGAGCCAAAGACTGTGTTGTCGAGGTCGAGTGCGAGCGGGAAGAGAGGCAGCGTCGGCACGGAGATGCAAGCGAGCGCGAGACGCACGGGGGCTGCGGCGTGGCGCGTTTGCGGTCGGCGCCTTTGGTGGCAACGGCCGGGACAAGCAGCGGTGTATGGTGTGGTGCGGGGCGGACAGGGGCGGAGGCGGCGCGACGACGGCATGGGGGCGAAAACGGGACGGGGGACGGCGGATGTTGAGAGGCGTCACGCGCGGACAGGACACAGACACAGAGACACACAGATTGGAAAGGGAGGGTGCGCGGTAGTAGTTGGGAATGTGCGTACCGTGCGGGATGGGAGTGGGCGAGGAACACGGTCGTGGCCCCTGTTTTGGGTGCGTGTGATGACGTCGGTGTGTTGTGGGAAGGGAAGGTGCTGTGGCGGCGGCGCGTAATGGGCGTAGGCCGAAAAGAGAAAGGAACGTGGGCAGTGTGTTGGCAAGCGTCGGTTCGACTGCGACGTTGATGGGCAGGGCAGGGCAGGGCAGGGCAGGGCAGGGCAGGGCAAGGCAAGGTTAATGGTGGTAGGAGTAGGCGTGTGGGCGCAAAAAATCTGCCGCTGCAGGCGGTGCCGTAACCGCCATGGCGGGAAGGAGAGAGGGCCAAAGAAAGAAAGAAAGAAAGAAAGAAAGAAAGAAAGAAGAAGAAAACAAAAAAAAAAGGAGGGGGGGGCGAAAGTGGAGAGGCGGTGGTGTGAGAAGGGCGGGGGCGGGGGCGGAAGGAAGGCAGGAAGGACAAGAGGCGAGGCGACGGCTTGCTTTGTGTATCGGTCGGTCTCTGGCTATGCTTCGTTTTCTGCAGCAGGGTCGGTGCGCGGCGTGGCTCGCGGCAGTGGGAACGCCTGGTGGCTGGACGGCCAGCAATGCGGTTGGATGGGCGGCCACAGCACCGCACCTGTGCCCGAGGAGGAGACGCTGGCGGCGGGCCCTGAGGTGAGGCCGGCTCGGCTGGGGCTGTGGATGTGTAGGTGTGCGCCGCTGCTGCAACAACGAGTAAAACGCGAGAAGAAGGGATGGCGGTAGAGAGAGAAAAAAAAAAAGAGGTCGTGTTGTGTTGATGCGCAGGCAGACGCGTACAGAGGGACGAGCCCGGTCTGCAGCAGGGTGTGGCCGTGCCGAGTGCAGAGCAGCGGCGGCTCGGTTCGGTTCGGCCCGGCCCGGCGGGCCGCGCTGTTGTCGCGGACGTGAGCGCCCCCTGGCGGGTGGCCGGAGGCGGCGCGGCGTGTTGGACGTGTGGCTGGTGGCAGTGCACAATTTGCGAGTGGCTGGCGGTGTGGTGTGGCGGTTGGCGCGTCGGGCGGCGGAGAGGTATGTGTTGCGGGCGCCCTTTGCTGCGCTGCGTCGTTGCGTGTGCCGTACAGGGCGGGCGCTTGTCGACTGTGTGGGCGGTGTGGCGAATTGGCGTGAAACGGCTGCCGAGAGGTGTGTGGTAGCGAGCCGGTCGGTGGTGTCAGTGCGAAGGGGAATGTGCGTGCGTGTTTGGCGGTTTCGGTGTGCTTTTTGCGGCGTGAGAGTGGGAATTAGTGGGGCCGGCTGTTGTGTTGGTTCCTTGTGTCTTGTGTCGCGTAGCTTGATGGCAACGTGGAAGGACGCCGGTTTCGTTTTCGTTTCGAGCCTTGCGTGTGGTTGTCGACGTTGACTGGTTGGCGTGTGCCGATGCACGTGCATGTGTGGGTCGCGAGTGCGTTTTTGGCTGGCTGTGTGTGTGTGTGTGTGTGTGTGTGTGTGTGTGTGTGTGTGTTTTGGGGGGGGAAGGGGGAGGCGGTGGTGAAAGTGCAGTCGTCGGGTGGGGCTGGGGCTGTGCGTCGTGGCGGAAAGGTGGTAGGTTGCGGGAAGCGAGCCCGTCGTTGACGGTGTCGCGTGAGTTGTGAATCGAGTGGGGCGCGGGGCGCGTGGCGCGGGGCGCGGGGCGCGGGACAGGAGCAGCGTGCCGCTGCGTCGTGGTCGTCAGCAGAGGCTGTGCGTGTGCTTGTCCTTTTTGTGGGCGGTTCGTGCGAGGCGTTTTTGTTTTGTGTTGCCCTAGTTGTTAGTTTATTTTGTTTGTGTTTGTTATTTTGAGACGACGACTGGTTGGTGGCGTGCGCGCGAAGTGGCGGTGTGCGCTTCCCGTGTCGTTTGTGTTGTTTTGTTTTTTTGTTTTTGTGTGTTTTTTTTTTTGCACTGGGCCCCGGTGGGTGGGTGCGTGTGTGTCGATTGCCGGCTGGCGAAAGGTGCGCCATCGGCGGGGTGGGTCGCCGGCACAAGTAGAGGCGGCGGCGTTGTTGCTGTTGTTGTGTGGTGTTTGTTTTGTTCGGCTGTGTCGGCGAGCTGTGTTGCGGTGCGTGTGAATGGTGGTGCAAAAGTGCTGGCGTTGGGGCTGCGACTGCGACGGCGGCGAGCCGCGGGCGCGCCATTGATAGTGATGTTGTGAACAGCGGCTGTGTACGGTAGTGGTGTTGTTGTAGCACGACGTGCATCCGGGCTGGCGCGGAAAGCGCAGTTGCGGGCGGTTGCCCTTCGGTGCCAGCCATGTCGCGTGAGCGGCGGGTTGCTCTGGTGTCGACACGTGGTGCTCTGGGTTGTTGTGTGGTGCCCTTTGGCCGGTGGGGGTGGTTCGCGTGTGTCTCGTTCGCGCTCGGTATCTGGTCGTGGTCGTGCTGCTCCCCCGTCTGTCGGCGGTTTTCGACGTCGTCTGTACGTTTTTGTTCGTTTGCGGCGTGCCTGCCGACGTCGTCCCGTCGCGACCTTTCAACCGAAAGTGTGGCGCCCGAAGGTGAACGAACGTAACCCTGACCTCGGCGCTTTACGCTGAGCCGAGCGAACCGAACCGAACCTAACCTGTGGTGTGGTGTGGCGAGGTGAGCTCAGCCTGTGAGCCCCTAACGTCTACGTAAGGTAAGCTGTCCGGCTCACGCCTCACGTTTGAACGCTTTTTTAACCTACGTTTGACGCTTCTTAACCTAGCACTGACCCCTTAACCTAACGTGTAACCTAACCTAACCTAACCTAACCTAACCTAACCTCTGACGCCTGACGTGTTTGAATGCTTAACCTAAGTTTGACGCTTAACCTAACCCAAGTCCCCTTAACCTAACCCACGTCCACCTAACCTAACCTAACCTAACGTAGACGTGTAAACGTAATGTGTAACGCGTAACGTGTAAGGTCGGCTGTCGTGTGTGCTTGACGGCAGATTGGGTTGGTCTGTAGATTCGGATTGCGGTTTGCCTCGGTCGAGGGGTTGGGTCGGAAGCGGCGAGGGGCGGCGGCGCCTGTTGCGCAGGCGGCGTCCGTTTGCGGCGGGCAATTGTTGAGAAACGGCTGTGAATGTTGGCGGGCGAGAGGAGGAGGACGGCGCGCGATGTGGCCCGACGGCTGCGGGCCGATCGGGAAACGGCGGGAGGGCGACGGAAGGCGATGGGGCGGCGGAGGCGCGTTTGCACGGCCGTCATCGCCGCACGCCTCGGCTTGTGTGGCTGTGGCGCCGGCCGCGCTGGCCGGGCTGCCGCGGCGACGGTGTGGGAGTTTTGCCGAAGGTTTGGCCATTGTGGCGGGTCGTCGGCTGGGGCTGTGGGGGCGGCATTTGGGCGGGGGCGGCGATTCTCGGCGGGCCGACCCAGGCTGTAGCGCGCGGTAGCTGCAGTTTGGCCGTGGTTTGCGGCGCTGCCGTGGCGACTGGTTGGCGACTGTGGTGTGGCTGTGTGTAGCCCCATCCTCGGTGGTTTGAAAGGCGCGGGCGGTTGTGGCGCAGGTTTGGGGCTGCTCCGCACAGGCTGTCGGACGTTGGGCGGTAGCAAGCGCGGGAGGCGCGGCGCGGCGGCGCGCAGAGTGGCGGCCGCTCTCTCGGCCGTCCGCGCCCGCCCGCGACACTGGCTGGGCCTTGTGATTCTCTGCTCTCATTCCGAGTCGTGATGCCGTACCGAGCGGACCGCAGTGAGGAAGCGGAGGGTGTGGCGGATCGCCGTTCGGCAGAGCCTGCTCTGTCGGCGGCCCCATCCGGCCCCCCAACGGAAACAACCCAGCAGACGCCACCGGACGTCGAGATGGACTGCAGCATGGACCAGGGCGGTCGTTATGCGACCCCAGCTCCGGCTGAGGCAGCGAGTGGCGCGGCGGTCGGCAGCACGGCGGGGCTTGCCCCGACGGCTGTCACAAACCGCCGCCCACCTACGACCGATCGGTCCAGACGGACGGGCGTTGCCCAGAGAGGCAGGCGCGCACTTTCGGCGGATGGGGGCATGCCCCTGCACGCCTTTGCCCGCGCGCTTGATGTTGGTGGCCCGACGGCCGTAACCTCGGCCTCACGCGTGCCACAGCCGACGGCCTTGGCACCCGAGGCCACCACTTCGGCGGAGACAGCGCCTCATGGGGACCCAGCCCACACGCCGGAGGCGGAAAGGCAGCTCGCCTTCCTGATGGGCCTCATCCCAGGCGCTAAACCATCTCCGGATACCATGAAAGAGACGCAGCACTCGCGTAAGCGGCCAGCTGACGCGAGCGCGGAAACTCACAGCAAGAGGTCCGCCACTAGCACGCCTAGTAGCGCGCCCACGCTCCGCACCCAGCGGAAGGCGTCGCGGAAGGGATCCAGGACCCTTCACCCGACCGTGGACGACGAGGGTTTCATGCAGCCCTCCCGCAAGCACACAGCCAGGGCTGTGGTGCTTGCGCAACAGTCGGCGGTGCACACCGGCAACCGGTTCGCTGGCCTCTCCAATGATGCCAGTGAGCCCATGGACAGCCAGCAGCAGCAACAGCAGAAGTCGCCCCCTCCACCTCCCGTGGTCATCAAGTGGACCGGCGACTTCCGCGAATTTCGTGAAAAAGTAAAAGCTGTCGTTAAAGGGAACGTGACGTTCAGAGTCGCAGGGCGTGATCTGAACCGTGTCATCACCAAGACGGCAGAAGATTACCGCGGGGTCATGGACCTCGCAGAGAGAGAGGGGCTACACAGCTTCACCTACTCCTCGGAGCCGGTGAAGACGCTCAAAGTCGTGTTCCGCAAGCTCCCGTTCAGTATGGACCCGGGATACTTGCGGGAGCTGCTTGAGGACCTGGGCTTCCCGATACGCGCCACGGCGCGTATGAAGTCACCCAGGGACTTCTCCGACATGCCGCTTTTTATGGCGGTTCTGGACGACACCGTCGAGAACCGCAAAATATTCCAGGTGACCCACGTGGCTGATGTCGGCGTCACCGTGGAGAAGCTGCGCAGAAGACGCGGCCCACCGCAGTGCTTCAATTGCCAGGGCCTGGACCATGTGGCGAAGTACTGCAAGATGCCTCCCCGCTGCGTGAAATGCGCTGGGGAGCATCCCAGTCGGGAGTGCAAAATCCCGCGGACGGACGCGCCCACATGCTGCCATTGCGGCGAAAAGCATGTGGCGTGTTTCCGCGGCTGCACTGCCTTCCGGCGCGCTGCAAGAAGAGGACAGCCGGCGCGTTCCGCGCGGGTGCAAAACGGAAGGAGCTACGCATCCGTTGCCACCGCCAGATCAGCTGAGCAGCGTCCTGCCGCCCCCACTGACGTCCAGGGGCGTGGCAGTCAACCGGAGCCTGCGCAGGCGGCGGTAGCCGTGCGCGGGCGCGGACCGCCGAGAGAGCGCCAGCCTGAGCCTCCGCCAGCGGCGGTAGCCGTGCGCGGGCGCGGACCGCCGAGAGAGCACCAGCCAGAGCCTGCGCCAGCGGCGGTAGCCGTGCACGGGCGCGGACCGCCGAGAGAGCACCCAGCGCCAGCCAGGGTCGGCCGCCGGCGCGGACGGCGGAGGGAGCGCCCTGGCCGTGAGCCAGCGGTCGTTCGAGCGCAGGAGCCAGCATCCTCTCCCAGCACTGACTTTACATCCGCAGCGAGCGTCGCGGACGAAGTCAGGGCCTTGAGAGAGGATTTCAAGCTGCTCCTGCAACAACTCCCGCAGATGATTGCATCTGCAGTGCAGTCGGCCGCCCAGGCCACCACCACACCAGCTGTTCCCACACCCAAACATGGATAGACACATCCAAGGTCTAACCGTTTGCGTGTGGAACGCAAACAGCATTCGCTCCCAAGCGGGAGAATTCCGCCAGTTTCTGCGAGACGAACATGTGGACGTCTGTCTCGTCACAGAAACTTGGCTGAAGCCGGGCGTGAACGTGCGGGCGGCAAACTTCCGCTGCTACCGCACCGACCGGGTCACCCACGGCGGCGGAACGGCGGTGTACGTGAAGACGTCGTTGCGCCACCACCAGGTGCAGCTCCCGGTGACGCCAACCCTGGAGACGACCGGCGTCGTGGTCAACACCTCCGTGGGCCACGTAACATTCGTGGCGGCCTACCGGAAGCCGTCAGGACACCTCAACTCCGGGGACATTGAGACGCTGCTGTCGATGCGCGGGAACCTGTTCATCGGCGGCGATCTCAATGCAAAACACCCGGAGTGGAACTCCAGGGTCACCACCACCAGCGGCAGACGGCTCCTCCGGGTCGTCAACGACCATGACGCCGTGGTGCTGGGTCCCTTCGACCCGACGCACTACCCGGCGCGCGGCCGTCCCGACGTGCTCGACATCGCGATTGTGAAAGGGGCAGCACACAACGCGATCGCGAGCACTCGCTGTGCCCTGTCCTCCGATCACCTGCCAGTGATCTTCGACCTGGACACAGACGGTACGGCGCCTCCTGAGAACCGCTGCGCCCGCCTCAACACCGACTGGGCGCACTTCCAGCAGCACCTGGCAGAGACGGTCGCAGCCACACCTGATCCTGACGAGGAGGGGGTGGATGCAGCACTAGCAGCATTCACCCACTACACACTTGCGGCGGCAGATGCAGCAGCGCCGCGAGGACCGCGGAAGCCGAGGGACAACTCCAAACAGCTTCCGCCGGACATCCTGGCGTTGATCAGTCAGAAGAACCGGGTTTTCCGTGAGTGGCAGATCACGAGAAACCCCGCCACCAAGCGGCTGCTAAACCGCTTGCGCCGGGAGATCTCGGCGGCCGTCGGCCACCACCGTAATCGGGACTGGGCTGGCAGAATAGCCACGCTCAGGATCGATGACGGAAGCGCCTGGGCCATGACCAGGAGCTTCCTGCGCAAGGGGCAGCGCATCCCGCCGCTTCAAGTTGGCCGTGACGTCGTCGCAGAGCCGGACATGAAGGCCAGCGTGCTCGCGGACACCTTCGCCGAGAACTTCTCCACCGTGGACGATGTTGTCGACGAAGACACCATCCAGGAGGTGCAAGAGCGGCTTCCGCTGTACCTGACCCATCAGGAGGCGGACGACGTCATCGAGCCAACCACTGTAGAGGAAGTTCAACACCACCTCGACTCCTTACAGCCCAGGAAGGCGGGGGGGTGCGACAAGATCGACAACGCACTGCTGAAGAAGCTGCCACCGGAAGCAGTGCGTACCGTCACATCGATCTTTAACGCCATCCTCCGCACAGGCGCCTACCCCGATGCGTGGAAACACGCTGAGGTGGTCGCCATTCCGAAGGCTGGCAAGGACCACAGGCTGGCGCAGAACTATCGCCCAATAAGCCTGCTGCCCTCCCTCTCGAAGACCTTCGAGAGGATACTCGCCAAACGGCTACAGCGCCACGTCAGTGAAGAAGGCCTGCTTCCTGACGAGCAGTTTGGCTTTCGCAGTGGGCACTCGACGCAGCACCAACTACTGCGACTGGTGGAGCAGGCGATGGCGGCCCTGGAGAGACGCGAGTACCTTGGGGCGGTACTACTCGACGTCTCCAAGGCCTTTGATAGCGTGTGGCACGACGGCCTCCTGTATAAGCTGCTGGTACAGGGGGTACCCGTGTCGTACGTCCGCCTTCTCCAGTCATATCTGCGAGGGCGCACATTCCATGTGCGTGCCGACGGCGGCATGTCGACGGCGCGCCACATACGTGCCGGAGTGCCGCAGGGGTCCGTCCTTGGCCCCCTGCTGTACTCCCTCTTCACCGCTGACGTCCCGAAGACGACGCCGAGGGTTCATCTGGCGCTCTACGCCGATGACACCGCGCTGTACACGCGCAGCATGAGCGCGCAGTTGATGCGCCGCCGCCTGCAGCTCTCCTGCAATGAGATTGGAGCCTGGGCCACCAAATGGCGGCTCAAGTTCAACGCAGGGAAGAGCCAGGCGGTGGTGTTTACTCGCCGCTGCATTCCCGTCGCGCTGCCGCCAGTGCGGATCATGGGAGGCCCCATCCCGTGGTCGCGTACTGGAAAGTACCTCGGCGTCACTCTGGATCGACGCCTGACTTGGGGTCCACATATCAGGGAGCTGAGGGGCCGGGCGCTTGGACGGATGCGCTCGCTCTACCCCCTCCTCAACCCCACGACGACACTGCCCACCCACTGCGGCCTCACGCTCTACCTAGCACTAATCAGGCCAGTGCTGGAGTACGCGGCCGTGGTGTGGGGAAATGCTGCCGACACTCACGTCCAGACGCTGCAACGGGTGCAGAACAAAGCCCTTCGGCTGGCGCTCCACCTGCCAAGGGACTACGACACCCGTATGCTGCACGACATCGCGGGAGTTCCGATGCTGAAGCGCCGCTTCCGCGCGCTCGCACGGAACTTCTACGAGTCGGCGAGGAGGTCCAGGAACCCGCTGGTCAGTGGACTGGGAAACCAACTCCACTGGCGCCCAGCGACCAGATGGCCAGACCGGTTGCTGGAATAACCCCAGCACCCAGTGACGATGACCAAGAGACGTGAATTCGTGATGACATACCACTAAGAGAGGACCACATGCATCTAGTGAATTCAACACGCAGGAACAGCAGTTAACCTGCTTAACCTGCTTAAAACCGTGCAAGGAATTGCACGTGAGTTTCACACGGCTGATTCTCTGCTCTGCTGCTGTGCTGTGCTTGCGTGCCTGCCGTCCCGCTCGCTCTCGCTGTGTGTTACGCGCGTCGTCGAAATGGCAGATCAGGCGGCTACGAACGAGACTGCTGCGGCACCCGCCGCCACCGGCACTACGAAGAAGGCCAAGTCTGCGTCGTCTGCGAAGAAGCCGCGCGCCAAGCCTGCGCACCCGCGCACCTCTGAGATGGTGACGGCCGCCATCAAGAGTCTGAAGGAGCGCGGCGGGTCGTCGCTGCAGGCGATCAAGAAGTACATAGCCGCGCACTACAAGCTGGACGCGGAGAAGCTGGCGCCGTTTATCAAGAAGTACCTCAAGTCGGCCGTCGTGGCGGGCGAGCTGGTGCAGACGAAGGGGAAGGGCGCGTCCGGCTCGTTCAAGCTTGCCGGCGCCGGCGGCGGGGGGGCGGCCGAGGGCGGCAAGGCTCGTGCTGGCGGTGCCAAGAAGAAGCGCGCCGCTCCGGCCAGCAAGGAGAAGAAGGGCGCCCGTGCGGCCGGCGCAAAGAAGGCTGGTGGCGTGAAGGCGGCGACCGGTCGGAAGGCGGGCGCCGCCAAGAAGGCGTCTGCGGCGTCGGCCGCTCCCGCGGGTGCGAAGAAGGCGGCTGCGGCCAAGCCGGCCAAGGCCAAGTCGCCGTCGAAGGCGAAGAAGGCCGCCAAGGTTCCGACGAAGAAGCCGAAGGCGCCGCGCCCGAAGAAGGCGACGACGCCGTCTAAGGCGAAGGCTTCGCCCAAGAAGAAGAAGTAGAGTAGAGTAGAGGAGAAAGAGATGGGAAAGGAAGGGTTTGGCGCTTGACTCCGTCGTCCCCACCCCCCGTCGTCGTCTAGTGGCGCGCAAGAGACGCGCGGCCCAAAACGGCCCTTCTCAGGGCCATCAAAGCACGTCGGGGAAGGTTTTGATTGTCGTGTTGCGTTTGGTGTGGGTGTCTGTCTGGCGTTTCTGTATGCCCGTGGGGATGCTGTTTGCGTGCCGTGGTGGTTGGATTGCGGGGGTCGGTGGCGGGTGTGGGCGGCGGTAGCGGTAAGCGGTGTTGTTGTTGTTGTTGTTGTTGTCGTGGTTGATTGTCGCCGTGTTTGTGGCGGCGGCCGACGGTTGGTTTTCTGTCACATTGTTTTGTTTGAATACGTTGGTTGGCTTGCCTGCGTTCGTTCTTCTCGGATGTCTGTCTTGTCTAGTCGTGTCTGGTCTTTGTTTTGTTTTGTTCCTTTGTGTGTGTGTGTGTTATGTTTTGCAACGGGGGGCACGTTGAGATGTGGAAGGAGTCGGCGGGGATTTCGGTGGCGTGTAGAGCGAGCGAGCGCGCCTGCCTGGCCGTTGGCCGTCGGAGTGGAGTGCGGGTTTTTTTTTTTTTTGTTTTCGAAACGAAAGCGGCGGCCGGCCAGCCAGCCACCCGTGCGGTGTGACGTCGGCCGTTGGGTATTGTGCGCTTTGAGCGCCGGGGAGGGATGATGTGTGATTGTTGCGCGCTGGTAGCAGGCAGGCAGAGTGAGCGGGTGTGGCGGACGGACGGACGGGAAGTGGTGGTTTTTGTTTTTGGGTTGCGGGGCGAGAGGCAGGCGACCGACAAAGTTTGCTCGCGACGGAGAGATGTTAGTGGCCCTGAAAAGGGCCGTTTTTGTTTGTGCGGTGCGGTGCCGCGGCGCGGTTTAGGCGCGCTCGCCGCGGATGCGGCGCGCGAGCTGGATGTCCTTGGGCATGATGGTGACGCGCTTGGCGTGGATTGCGCACAGGTTGGTGTCTTCGAAGAGGCCGACGAGGTAGGCCTCGCTGGCCTCCTGCAGGGCCATGACTGCGGAGCTCTGGAAGCGCAGGTCGGTCTTGAAGTCCTGGGCGATCTCGCGCACTAGGCGCTGGAATGGCAGCTTGCGGATGAGCAGCTCTGTGCTCTTCTGGTAGCGCCTGATTTCTCGCAGGGCGACGGTGCCCGGCCTGTAGCGGTGGGGCTTCTTGACGCCTCCGGTGGCGGGCGCGCTCTTCCTCGCCGCCTTGGTGGCGAGCTGTTTGCGCGGCGCCTTTCCGCCGGTGGACTTGCGGGCCGTTTGCTTTGTGCGGGCCATGGCGGTAGCGGTAGCGGTAGCGGAGCGGCGTGCGTGGAGGTTAGGTGCGGCGCGGCGTCCGGTGCTGCCTTGACAACGGGCCCGCGCGCCTCCGTGCTGCGCTTATATGCCCTCGGTTGCGCGTGGTGGGGGGAGGGCGGGCCAGAGTCTATATAGGGGGGCGGCGGGCGCGCTGGGCGCAGACCGTAGCCGACTCGCCAGCCGCTGCAGCTGCTGTTTGTGCACGTTTTGCTTTGCCCGAGGAAGGAAGGATGACAGGCCGCGGCAAGGGAGGAAAGGGGCTCGGCAAGGGTGGCGCCAAGCGGCACCGCAAGGTGTTGCGCGACAACATCCAGGGCATCACGAAGCCCGCCATCCGCCGCCTGGCTCGCAGGGGCGGCGTGAAGCGCATCTCTGGTCTGATCTACGAGGAGACCCGCGGGGTGCTGAAGGTGTTCCTGGAGAACGTGATCCGCGACGCGGTGACGTACACTGAGCACGCCAAGCGCAAGACTGTGACGGCCATGGACGTGGTGTACGCCCTGAAGAGGCAGGGGCGCACCCTGTACGGTTTCGGCGGTTAGGCTGCGTCGCAGCGGGCGCTGGCCTTCCCGCGGCCGTGCTTGTGGGTGGGAGAGACTAGAAAACGGCCCTTTTCAGGGCCACCACACTGTTCGGAAGTTGAAAAGTGCGAAAGAGTCTGTGTTGTTGCTGCGTGTGTTTGTTTGTTTGTTTCTTTCTTTCTTTCTTTCCGTTTGAGCGACGTGATGTGACTGGGAGGGGAGAAGGAAAGGAAACGTGTCATGTGGCTGGCTGTGTGTGGAGCTGCTTCGTTTGTGTGTTTGTTATTGTGTGTCTTTGTATCGATCGCGACGGAGATGGCGGGCTGTGTGTTGTTGTGCGAGAGGCGGTGATTATTTGCTTGCGTGGTTTGGCTCTGTGTGTTTGTTTGCGGCGGCGTTGGGGTTTCCGAGGCAAGGCGTGTGGGCATAGGCGGCCGGATCAGCTGTTTCGTTCGTGTCGACGGCCGTTGCGCGCGGGAGTGGAGGGCGGTGTGTCGACACGCCTCCCTTTAACAATGGTCATTATTGCTGCCGTTGTCGGTTTGGAAGGCGACTGCGACCGTGCAAAATGTGTGTGTGTTGGGCCACACGGGCTGTGTGGACGACAAGATGGCGGACGTGCGCCGGCGGCGGCTGTGCTGTGACAGTGCAAAGTTAAAAAACAAAACAAGGTGCGGCGAGGACGACTGAAATTTTGCTTTGGACGTAGGTTTGTGTGGTGGCCCTGAAAAGGGCCGATTGTTGTGGGCCGAGCCGGCAAAGCGCGTTGCGTGCAGGGGAGCACGCGGCGCTGCGATTGCCTGGCCTCCTTTAGGCCTTCTTCTCGGTCTTCTTTGGCAGCAGGACGGCCTGGATGTTGGGCAGGACACCACCCTGTGCGATGGTGACGCCCGACAGGAGCTTGTTGAGCTCCTCGTCGTTGCGGATGGCAAGCTGCAGGTGGCGCGGGATGATGCGCGTCTTCTTGTTGTCGCGGGCCGCGTTTCCGGCCAGCTCGAGCACCTCAGCCGCGAGGTACTCCATGACGGCGGCGAGGTAGACGGGCGCCCCGGCGCCGACGCGCTCTGCGTAGTTTCCCTTGCGCAGGAGGCGGTGGATTCTGCCGACCGGGAACTGGAGCCCAGCCCTGCTTGAGCGGGACTTTGACTTGCCCTTGACTTTGCCTCCCTTTCCGCGTCCGGACATGGCGATGGGCTAGCGACGGTGCACACGAAACGGAAACGAAAACGACCGGTGCGAGCGGCAGCGAGTCGAGCAGCGGAGTGCGTGCCGGCGCAGCCGGGGTGGGGGTGCTTTATGGGCTCGGGTGCGGCGGCCGGTTGCGCGCGCGCCCCATTGGTCGGCGGCCGCAACAGGGCGAGCTGGTAAAGGTGCGGCGGCGGCTGGCGGCGGGTGCCACTGTGTGGGGAGACGCTGACTAGAGCGGAGCGCTTGCTACTGGTGTTGCTGCTGCCGTACGTTGGTTCGAGATGCCGCCGAAGACTAGCGGGAAGGCCGCCAAGAAGGCTGGCAAGGCGCAGAAGAACATTTCGAAGGGCGACAAGAAGAAGAAGCGCAAGAGGAAGGAGAGCTATGCCATCTACATCTACAAGGTGCTGAAGCAGGTGCACCCTGACACGGGCATCTCGTCGAAGGCGATGAGCATCATGAACAGCTTCGTGAACGACATTTTCGAGCGCATTGCGGCCGAGGCTTCTCGCCTGGCGCACTACAACAAGCGCTCGACCATCACGTCCCGCGAGATCCAGACCGCTGTGCGGCTGTTGCTGCCTGGCGAGCTGGCCAAGCACGCCGTGAGCGAGGGCACGAAGGCGGTGACCAAGTACACGAGCTCCAAGTAAGGAGGTGGCTCTGGAATGGAAGGAAGGATGGAGAAGGCTCCTCCGTTGCGAGAGCGGCAAAACGGCCCTTTTCAGGGCCACCAACTTGCCTTTTGCGGGAAGGGCGGAATTGTTGTTGTTGTTGTTGTTGTTGTTGTTGTTTGTGTGGACGGCTGTGATGTATGTGTGCATTTTGATTGTGGGTGGGGGGGGCGCGTCAAAGCGTGTTGCGCGGGGTACGGCCACGAGGTTGGTCGCCGTGGCGTGGAATGGTGGCACGCCTCGTTGGCGTGGTTTTTGACCCATTGGTGTTGTTGGTGTGTGTGTGTGTGTGTGTGTGTGTGTGTGTGTGTGTGTGTGTGTTACCCGTCTGCGAGGGGGGACAGTGCGATCGGCGACTTTTGTGTCACCGTAACGACGGCCGTTTGCGGGTTTGTTTTTTTTTGCACATCATACATGGCGAGGGTGAAATGTGAAATGTTTTCGTTTGGTTTGTTTTTTTTTTGCCGCCCACTATTCCCTTTGCTGTACGCCGAGTTTGACAATGGTGCGACGTAACTGCAGCGTGGAGGTGTGTGAGTGACGTTGAAATGAACGTGCCATTAAGACGCATTGTTGTTGTATTGTACTGTACGTGTACGGCGACACGCACGATGATGTACCATTCGACTCTGATGTTTGATAGCCGTGTCTGACTGATTGCGTACGACGCACGCACACCGATGTCGTCATTCAAGATGCACGCGTGTCCAGTGCAGTACAGTAAGCGCGACGACGGCGGCGGCGGCGGCGGCGGTCGTTTGTTTGGCGAATGTCTGTACACGTGTTTGTCTGTGTCCATCCGGTATGTATTTGTTTGTTTGAAAGTGTTTTGTGTGTCGGTGACGTGGTCCGATCCGTCGCCCCCTGAGTAACTGTCGATCGGCGCGATAGACCGGCGTCACGCAACTGAACCGAAGTCGTGGGCACACCCGTCATACTGTTGTACACCGTCGCGCTGAGAACGGTAACGAAAGGTTGACTTTGATCGGTCGAATGTCTGGGCAGAACGTGAGGAATGAGGCACGAGTGCAAGGAGGGGGGGCAAAAGAGAGAGGAAGGGAAAAAGGGGAGAAACGCATTCGTAGAGCAACGGAACGCTCCCGTGTCGGAGGCGTATTGGAGCCGCACTGAAATGCGTTTAACGGCGGCGCGGCTGCAAGTGTCTGCCGTGGTGAACGTTACCTTTGACGGCTGCATTGGGCTTTGCCTTTGCTTTTTTTGCTTTCGCTTTCGCTTTCGCTTTCCCGGATGTACGTAACGTTTGTTGATATGGTTCTGAGGAAGAGTGTATGACAGTGCCGTGCCGTCCATGTTCGTGTGCCCTCCCATTGTGTGTATGCTATTGTCTGTGTACTTGAATGATGTATGTAGGTGTTAGTGGACATGTTTTACCAGTGGGGGGAAATGGATCGTCGATAGTTGCCGTCACTCTGTCACGGTCGAGATGACGCACCCTCCGTACAGAAAGGTGTCGAGAAAGTGAGTGTGTGTGTGTGTGTGCGTGCGTCCGTGAATTGGCAGTGTTTGGAGGTGGGCGTGCCCTGCATGTGGCCCGGAAGGCTGTTCGTTAGGCGGTAGTGTTGTGTGGACAGGGGAGGGGCATGCGTAACGCTGCTGGCATGGCATTTCGGGAGATGGGAGGGGGCAAACGAGGAAACGAGGAGCGGCGGCCAAAGACGGGACGGGGAGGGGCGCGGTGTGGGTGGCTTGCGCCTGTGCTCGGCGTTGTGGTTTGTGCAAAAGAGGAGGAGAAAAACAATGTGAGTTGCCAGGGAGGGGAGCGGTGTTGTGTTGTGGTTGTCGTGGTGTAGCCGCAGACGCGGCTGTCAGTGAACGTGGCGAGACGGACGGATGCGCGGAGGGGCGGGGGCGGCGCATTTCGCCGGTGCCGTGCCGTGCCTGAAAGCCGCGTGGTCGCTGTGTTGTTGGTGGCGTGGGGGCGAGGAGAGTACCGTACGGGTGTGCTTGTGCGCCGGAAATGGCACACTGCGCCCGCCCGTCTTGGAGGCTGATGGCTGTGGTGTGGAAATGGGGCGCGGTGATGTTGAAGCAGTTGAAGAACAGAAAAGAAACCAAGAAAACGGAAGGCGTGATGCGGCGGTGGTGGTGAGAGCGGGAAAAACAAAACAAAAAAAAAACAACAACAAAAAAGAAGGAAAAACAACAAGAAAACAAAAAGTCTATCAATATTAAAATGTAAATGGAAATGGAAATGGACCCAGGTATGACCTCCCTGCACAAATAGCAGAGAGTCCGATGATGATAATAAAAATGTGCCAGAATGTTAACGTCCCTACAAAACAAACCCAACGATAATATTAATGAAAGAGTGAACCGTATGTAACATTGCAACAGACATAATGAAACCTGATAAATTGTATAAGGGCAGCAGCGTTGACCTTTGGCCCTGTATTCAGAATAAAAAGAGCCAAAGATCGTTACCCCAATGAAAAAGACACTGAAACACGTATGTAACATAGTAGCGATGGCGAGACATTGTAGCATCTGTGACCAGAGAGTTTGCGCTGGACTGCGCGAGTGTTGCGAGCGGTTCCCAGTCAGTCAGTCAGTCAGTCAGTAGTTGTTGCGAGTCCGTAGCTCTGTGTAGTTGAGGGCTGTACTCTGTCAGTAGTCGTCGCGTGCAGTACGCTAATAGTCGTCATGCAGAGCGGTCGGTCAGTAGTAGCAGCCGAGTGCGGTTGTGTGATGTAGGCGGTCGGCAACACTGGTCAAGATGGTGAATAAGGTATACTGTTAATTAATATAATCATTAGATAATGAAAAATTGTAATTATTCTCCAACAAGTTCCCCAATAATAATTTTTATTTCAAAAGCATTTTTCAAACATTTAATTTTTTATTGAACTAAAGAGTTCGTTGCACTTCACATTTCATTCCACTTCTTTGAAGAAAAATGTCACTAAAATCACAAAAAAAGAGAATATTATTATTTGCAATGCAGTTCCTCCAAGCGCTGCGCAACAACCAGAGCAGAAATGTGACATCCATTTATTCGGAGGTAAGACTTTAAGTCTGATTGTTTTGCACAGGGCCAAAGACCGATATTTCGGTTTAATTGAAGTTTCTTGTCACTGAACGGACTTTTTTAAATGTTGTGTGAAGACTTTATATTTGAGTCAGATTGCGAATTTCACATTTTTGTTGCCATTTTCAATACCTCTCATTGTGGGCGAGGTTACAATTAGCGCAATGTCCATTAGCATCCGTAAATAACATTGTCCATTATTTTAAATTTTGCTGGGAGGTTACAACACACACACACACACAAAAAAAAAAAAAAAAAAAAAAAAAACAAAAAAAAAAAAAACAAAAAATTGCATTTATATCCGCTCCTCAATTGTAGATACCGCTTACACAGCTGTGTGCAATGAATGAGTGCTGGCTGGTAATTAATTGCACTCCTTGGAGGGAAATGCCATAGGAAGTAGTCTTTAAAAAGTGAATGTTTTTCGTTAAGAGACAAAAGTTACTTTAGAAAAAAAGTAATAGTGGGGCTTTTGTTGTTGAACAAAATAAGTACAATGAACATACGTTATCAGATTTGCGCAATGCAGCGTCACACCACCTTTTGATTATAACACAATAGACTATACATCGTCCCGAACCGTGACCAGAGTCGCGAGACGAGCAGAGCACGCCGCCGACGCCCGCTCAGTACAACCGTCCACCCGCTACTACTGTCGACCGACTACTACCTCTCCCGACTCGCGCTACAATATATATATAACAACTGTTCCTGGCGACCCGGTGCGTGCCACTACTGTCGTCTGGCGCGGTCCAAGCGCCGACTAGCAGCGATAAAGAACTCTCTGGTCAGACAGAGATGCTGTCATGCCTCGCCATCGCTCTGGTAATGAATACATACGTGTTGCAGCGTGCGTACCACCGGAACACGCAGTGGCGGAGCCAAAGACTGTGTTGTCGAGGTCGAGTGCGAGCGGGAAGAGAGGCAGCGTCGGCACGGAGATGCAAGCGAGCGCGAGACGCACGGGGGCTGCGGCGTGGCGCGTTTGCGGTCGGCGCCTTTGGTGGCAACGGCCGGGACAAGCAGCGGTGTATGGTGTGGTGCGGGGCGGACAGGGGCGGAGGCGGCGCGACGACGGCATGGGGGCGAAAACGGGACGGGGGACGGCGGATGTTGAGAGGCGTCACGCGCGGACAGGACACAGACACAGAGACACACAGATTGGAAAGGGAGGGTGCGCGGTAGTAGTTGGGAATGTGCGTACCGTGCGGGATGGGAGTGGGCGAGGAACACGGTCGTGGCCCCTGTTTTGGGTGCGTGTGATGACGTCGGTGTGTTGTGGGAAGGGAAGGTGCTGTGGCGGCGGCGCGTAATGGGCGTAGGCCGAAAAGAGAAAGGAACGTGGGCAGTGTGTTGGCAAGCGTCGGTTCGACTGCGACGTTGATGGGCAGGGCAGGGCAGGGCAGGGCAGGGCAGGGCAGGGCAAGGCAAGGTTAATGGTGGTAGGAGTAGGCGTGTGGGCGCAAAAAATCTGCCGCTGCAGGCGGTGCCGTAACCGCCATGGCGGGAAGGAGAGAGGGCCAAAGAAAGAAAGAAAGAAAGAAAGAAAGAAAGAAAGAAGAAGAAAACAAAAAAAAAAGGAGGGGGGGGCGAAAGTGGAGAGGCGGTGGTGTGAGAAGGGCGGGGGCGGGGGCGGAAGGAAGGCAGGAAGGACAAGAGGCGAGGCGACGGCTTGCTTTGTGTATCGGTCGGTCTCTGGCTATGCTTCGTTTTCTGCAGCAGGGTCGGTGCGCGGCGTGGCTCGCGGCAGTGGGAACGCCTGGTGGCTGGACGGCCAGCAATGCGGTTGGATGGGCGGCCACAGCACCGCACCTGTGCCCGAGGAGGAGACGCTGGCGGCGGGCCCTGAGGTGAGGCCGGCTCGGCTGGGGCTGTGGATGTGTAGGTGTGCGCCGCTGCTGCAACAACGAGTAAAACGCGAGAAGAAGGGATGGCGGTAGAGAGAGAAAAAAAAAAAGAGGTCGTGTTGTGTTGATGCGCAGGCAGACGCGTACAGAGGGACGAGCCCGGTCTGCAGCAGGGTGTGGCCGTGCCGAGTGCAGAGCAGCGGCGGCTCGGTTCGGTTCGGCCCGGCCCGGCGGGCCGCGCTGTTGTCGCGGACGTGAGCGCCCCCTGGCGGGTGGCCGGAGGCGGCGCGGCGTGTTGGACGTGTGGCTGGTGGCAGTGCACAATTTGCGAGTGGCTGGCGGTGTGGTGTGGCGGTTGGCGCGTCGGGCGGCGGAGAGGTATGTGTTGCGGGCGCCCTTTGCTGCGCTGCGTCGTTGCGTGTGCCGTACAGGGCGGGCGCTTGTCGACTGTGTGGGCGGTGTGGCGAATTGGCGTGAAACGGCTGCCGAGAGGTGTGTGGTAGCGAGCCGGTCGGTGGTGTCAGTGCGAAGGGGAATGTGCGTGCGTGTTTGGCGGTTTCGGTGTGCTTTTTGCGGCGTGAGAGTGGGAATTAGTGGGGCCGGCTGTTGTGTTGGTTCCTTGTGTCTTGTGTCGCGTAGCTTGATGGCAACGTGGAAGGACGCCGGTTTCGTTTTCGTTTCGAGCCTTGCGTGTGGTTGTCGACGTTGACTGGTTGGCGTGTGCCGATGCACGTGCATGTGTGGGTCGCGAGTGCGTTTTTGGCTGGCTGTGTGTGTGTGTGTGTGTGTGTGTGTGTGTGTGTGTGTGTGTGTTTTGGGGGGGGAAGGGGGAGGCGGTGGTGAAAGTGCAGTCGTCGGGTGGGGCTGGGGCTGTGCGTCGTGGCGGAAAGGTGGTAGGTTGCGGGAAGCGAGCCCGTCGTTGACGGTGTCGCGTGAGTTGTGAATCGAGTGGGGCGCGGGGCGCGTGGCGCGGGGCGCGGGGCGCGGGACAGGAGCAGCGTGCCGCTGCGTCGTGGTCGTCAGCAGAGGCTGTGCGTGTGCTTGTCCTTTTTGTGGGCGGTTCGTGCGAGGCGTTTTTGTTTTGTGTTGCCCTAGTTGTTAGTTTATTTTGTTTGTGTTTGTTATTTTGAGACGACGACTGGTTGGTGGCGTGCGCGCGAAGTGGCGGTGTGCGCTTCCCGTGTCGTTTGTGTTGTTTTGTTTTTTTGTTTTTGTGTGTTTTTTTTTTTGCACTGGGCCCCGGTGGGTGGGTGCGTGTGTGTCGATTGCCGGCTGGCGAAAGGTGCGCCATCGGCGGGGTGGGTCGCCGGCACAAGTAGAGGCGGCGGCGTTGTTGCTGTTGTTGTGTGGTGTTTGTTTTGTTCGGCTGTGTCGGCGAGCTGTGTTGCGGTGCGTGTGAATGGTGGTGCAAAAGTGCTGGCGTTGGGGCTGCGACTGCGACGGCGGCGAGCCGCGGGCGCGCCATTGATAGTGATGTTGTGAACAGCGGCTGTGTACGGTAGTGGTGTTGTTGTAGCACGACGTGCATCCGGGCCGGCGCGGAAAGCGCAGTTGCGGGCGGTTGCCCTTCGGTGCCAGCCATGTCGCGTGAGCGGCGGGTTGCTCTGGTGTCGACACGTGGTGCTCTGGGTTGTTGTGTGGTGCCCTTTGGCCGGTGGGGGTGGTTCGCGTGTGTCTCGTTCGCGCTCGGTATCTGGTCGTGGTCGTGCTGCTCCCCCGTCTGTCGGCGGTTTTCGACGTCGTCTGTACGTTTTTGTTCGTTTGCGGCGTGCCTGCCGACGTCGTCCCGTCGCGACCTTTCAACCGAAAGTGTGGCGCCCGAAGGTGAACGAACGTAACCCTGACCTCGGCGCTTTACGCTGAGCCGAGCGAACCGAACCGAACCTAACCTGTGGTGTGGTGTGGCGAGGTGAGCTCAGCCTGTGAGCCCCTAACGTCTACGTAAGGTAAGCTGTCCGGCTCACGCCTCACGTTTGAACGCTTTTTTAACCTACGTTTGACGCTTCTTAACCTAGCACTGACCCCTTAACCTAACGTGTAACCTAACCTAACCTAACCTAACCTAACCTAACCTCTGACGCCTGACGTGTTTGAATGCTTAACCTAAGTTTGACGCTTAACCTAACCCAAGTCCCCTTAACCTAACCCACGTCCACCTAACCTAACCTAACCTAACGTAGACGTGTAAACGTAATGTGTAACGCGTAACGTGTAAGGTCGGCTGTCGTGTGTGCTTGACGGCAGATTGGGTTGGTCTGTAGATTCGGATTGCGGTTTGCCTCGGTCGAGGGGTTGGGTCGGAAGCGGCGAGGGGCGGCGGCGCCTGTTGCGCAGGCGGCGTCCGTTTGCGGCGGGCAATTGTTGAGAAACGGCTGTGAATGTTGGCGGGCGAGAGGAGGAGGACGGCGCGCGATGTGGCCCGACGGCTGCGGGCCGATCGGGAAACGGCGGGAGGGCGACGGAAGGCGATGGGGCGGCGGAGGCGCGTTTGCACGGCCGTCATCGCCGCACGCCTCGGCTTGTGTGGCTGTGGCGCCGGCCGCGCTGGCCGGGCTGCCGCGGCGACGGTGTGGGAGTTTTGCCGAAGGTTTGGCCATTGTGGCGGGTCGTCGGCTGGGGCTGTGGGGGCGGCATTTGGGCGGGGGCGGCGATTCTCGGCGGGCCGACCCAGGCTGTAGCGCGCGGTAGCTGCAGTTTGGCCGTGGTTTGCGGCGCTGCCGTGGCGACTGGTTGGCGACTGTGGTGTGGCTGTGTGTAGCCCCATCCTCGGTGGTTTGAAAGGCGCGGGCGGTTGTGGCGCAGGTTTGGGGCTGCTCCGCACAGGCTGTCGGACGTTGGGCGGTAGCAAGCGCGGGAGGCGCGGCGCGGCGGCGCGCAGAGTGGCGGCCGCTCTCTCGGCCGTCCGCGCCCGCCCGCGACACTGGCTGGGCCTTGTGATTCTCTGCTCTGCTGCTGTGCTGTGCTTGCGTGCCTGCCGTCCCGCTCGCTCTCGCTGTGTGTTACGCGCGTCGTCGAAATGGCAGATCAGGCGGCTACGAACGAGACTGCTGCGGCACCCGCCGCCACCGGCACTACGAAGAAGGCCAAGTCTGCGTCGTCTGCGAAGAAGCCGCGCGCCAAGCCTGCGCACCCGCGCACCTCTGAGATGGTGACGGCCGCCATCAAGAGTCTGAAGGAGCGCGGCGGGTCGTCGCTGCAGGCGATCAAGAAGTACATAGCCGCGCACTACAAGCTGGACGCGGAGAAGCTGGCGCCGTTTATCAAGAAGTACCTCAAGTCGGCCGTCGTGGCGGGCGAGCTGGTGCAGACGAAGGGGAAGGGCGCGTCCGGCTCGTTCAAGCTTGCCGGCGCCGGCGGCGGGGGGGCGGCCGAGGGCGGCAAGGCTCGTGCTGGCGGTGCCAAGAAGAAGCGCGCCGCTCCGGCCAGCAAGGAGAAGAAGGGCGCCCGTGCGGCCGGCGCAAAGAAGGCTGGTGGCGTGAAGGCGGCGACCGGTCGGAAGGCGGGCGCCGCCAAGAAGGCGTCTGCGGCGTCGGCCGCTCCCGCGGGTGCGAAGAAGGCGGCTGCGGCCAAGCCGGCCAAGGCCAAGTCGCCGTCGAAGGCGAAGAAGGCCGCCAAGGTTCCGACGAAGAAGCCGAAGGCGCCGCGCCCGAAGAAGGCGACGACGCCGTCTAAGGCGAAGGCTTCGCCCAAGAAGAAGAAGTAGAGTAGAGTAGAGGAGAAAGAGATGGGAAAGGAAGGGTTTGGCGCTTGACTCCGTCGTCCCCACCCCCCGTCGTCGTCTAGTGGCGCGCAAGAGACGCGCGGCCCAAAACGGCCCTTCTCAGGACCATCAAAGCACGTCGGGGAAGGTTTTGATTGTCGTGTTGCGTTTGGTGTGGGTGTCTGTCTGGCGTTTCTGTATGCCCGTGGGGATGCTGTTTGCGTGCCGTGGTGGTTGGATTGCGGGGGTCGGTGGCGGGTGTGGGCGGCGGTAGCGGTAAGCGGTGTTGTTGTTGTTGTTGTTGTTGTCGTGGTTGATTGTCGCCGTGTTTGTGGCGGCGGCCGACGGTTGGTTTTCTGTCACGTTGTTTTGTTTGAATACGTTGGTTGGCTTGCCTGCGTTCGTTCTTCTCGGATGTCTGTCTTGTCTAGTCGTGTCTGGTCTTTGTTTTGTTTTGTTCCTTTGTGTGTGTGTGTGTTATGTTTTGCAACGGGGGGCACGTTGAGATGTGGAAGGAGTCGGCGGGGATTTCGGTGGCGTGTAGAGCGAGCGAGCGCGCCTGCCTGGCCGTTGGCCGTCGGAGTGGAGTGCGGGTTTTTTTTTTTTTTGTTTTCGAAACGAAAGCGGCGGCCGGCCAGCCAGCCACCCGTGCGGTGTGACGTCGGCCGTTGGGTATTGTGCGCTTTGAGCGCCGGGGAGGGATGATGTGTGATTGTTGCGCGCTGGTAGCAGGCAGGCAGAGTGAGCGGGTGTGGCGGACGGACGGACGGGAAGTGGTGGTTTTTGTTTTTGGGTTGCGGGGCGAGAGGCAGGCGACCGACAAAGTTTGCTCGCGACGGAGAGATGTTAGTGGCCCTGAAAAGGGCCGTTTTTGTTTGTGCGGTGCGGTGCCGCGGCGCGGTTTAGGCGCGCTCGCCGCGGATGCGGCGCGCGAGCTGGATGTCCTTGGGCATGATGGTGACGCGCTTGGCGTGGATTGCGCACAGGTTGGTGTCTTCGAAGAGGCCGACGAGGTAGGCCTCGCTGGCCTCCTGCAGGGCCATGACTGCGGAGCTCTGGAAGCGCAGGTCGGTCTTGAAGTCCTGGGCGATCTCGCGCACTAGGCGCTGGAATGGCAGCTTGCGGATGAGCAGCTCTGTGCTCTTCTGGTAGCGCCTGATTTCTCGCAGGGCGACGGTGCCCGGCCTGTAGCGGTGGGGCTTCTTGACGCCTCCGGTGGCGGGCGCGCTCTTCCTCGCCGCCTTGGTGGCGAGCTGTTTGCGCGGCGCCTTTCCGCCGGTGGACTTGCGGGCCGTTTGCTTTGTGCGGGCCATGGCGGTAGCGGTAGCGGTAGCGGAGCGGCGTGCGTGGAGGTTAGGTGCGGCGCGGCGTCCGGTGCTGCCTTGACAACGGGCCCGCGCGCCTCCGTGCTGCGCTTATATGCCCTCGGTTGCGCGTGGTGGGGGGAGGGCGGGCCAGAGTCTATATAGGGGGGCGGCGGGCGCGCTGGGCGCAGACCGTAGCCGACTCGCCAGCCGCTGCAGCTGCTGTTTGTGCACGTTTTGCTTTGCCCGAGGAAGGAAGGATGACAGGCCGCGGCAAGGGAGGAAAGGGGCTCGGCAAGGGTGGCGCCAAGCGGCACCGCAAGGTGTTGCGCGACAACATCCAGGGCATCACGAAGCCCGCCATCCGCCGCCTGGCTCGCAGGGGCGGCGTGAAGCGCATCTCTGGTCTGATCTACGAGGAGACCCGCGGGGTGCTGAAGGTGTTCCTGGAGAACGTGATCCGCGACGCGGTGACGTACACTGAGCACGCCAAGCGCAAGACTGTGACGGCCATGGACGTGGTGTACGCCCTGAAGAGGCAGGGGCGCACCCTGTACGGTTTCGGCGGTTAGGCTGCGTCGCAGCGGGCGCTGGCCTTCCCGCGGCCGTGCTTGTGGGTGGGAGAGACTAGAAAACGGCCCTTTTCAGGGCCACCACACTGTTCGGAAGTTGAAAAGTGCGAAAGAGTCTGTGTTGTTGCTGCGTGTGTGCGCGCTGTGTTGTTTGTTTGTTTGTTTCTTTCTTTCCGTTTGAGCGACGTGATGTGACTGGGAGGGGAGAAGGAAAGGAAACGTGTCATGTGGCTGGCTGTGTGTGGAGCTGCTTCGTTTGTGTGTTTGTTATTGTGTGTCTTTGTATCGATCGCGACGGAGATGGCGGGCTGTGTGTTGTTGTGCGAGAGGCGGTGATTATTTGCTTGCGTGGTTTGGCTCTGTGTGTTTGTTTGCGGCGGCGTTGGGGTTTCCGAGGCAAGGCGTGTGGGCATAGGCGGCCGGATCAGCTGTTTCGTTCGTGTCGACGGCCGTTGCGCGCGGGAGTGGAGGGCGGTGTGTCGACACGCCTCCCTTTAACAATGGTCATTATTGCTGCCGTTGTCGGTTTGGAAGGCGACTGCGACGGTGCAAAATGTGTGCGTGTGTGTGTGTGTTGGGCCACACGGGCTGTGTGGACGACAAGATGGCGGACGTGCGCCGGCGGCGGCTGTGCTGTGACAGTGCAAAGTTAAAACAAAACAAGGTGCGGCGAGGACGACTGAAATTTTGCTTTGGACGTAGGTTTGTGTGGTGGCCCTGAAAAGGGCCGATTGTTGTGGGCCGAGCCGGCAAAGCGCGTTGCGTGCAGGGGAGCACGCGGCGCTGCGATTGCCTGGCCTCCTTTAGGCCTTCTTCTCGGTCTTCTTTGGCAGCAGGACGGCCTGGATGTTGGGCAGGACACCACCCTGTGCGATGGTGACGCCCGACAGGAGCTTGTTGAGCTCCTCGTCGTTGCGGATGGCAAGCTGCAGGTGGCGCGGGATGATGCGCGTCTTCTTGTTGTCGCGGGCCGCGTTTCCGGCCAGCTCGAGCACCTCAGCCGCGAGGTACTCCATGACGGCGGCGAGGTAGACGGGCGCCCCGGCGCCGACGCGCTCTGCGTAGTTTCCCTTGCGCAGGAGGCGGTGGATTCTGCCGACCGGGAACTGGAGCCCAGCCCTGCTTGAGCGGGACTTTGACTTGCCCTTGACTTTGCCTCCCTTTCCGCGTCCGGACATGGCGATGGGCTAGCGACGGTGCACACGAAACGGAAACGAAAACGACCGGTGCGAGCGGCAGCGAGTCGAGCAGCGGAGTGCGTGCCGGCGCAGCTCTCTGCTTCTCTCTTTTATTCCTCTACCTTTAGAGGGTGTGCTGGTGGAGGTTGTTGTCACATTAGGACATTTCCTCCTCTTTTCTTTTGTGTTGTTTTTGTTTCTTTGCTTTTGTTGGTTGCTGTTCGTTGAGAGTTTTCTTTAGTTGTTCTTTTTCTGCTACTGCAGGAGTAGCGACTTGGGTCTGTTATATCTCTGCCTATGGGGTTCGTATTGCCCAAGGGTGTTGATTAATTCGTTTTCTGACTTCCGCGCCGTGGCGTAGAACACTTCTGCCAGGGCGCGGAATCTTGTGGTGATTGGCTCTATGTCTGCGGCTTCGTGCAAATCTGCCGTGGGGAAGCGCGTGGGGACGTGTAGGGCTCGTCTTAACGCTCTGTTTTGAGTCTTTTGTAAGCGATCTATCGTCGATCTGGCTGCGTAGCCCCATACAGGGCACGCATATTCCAGTATCGGTCGAATTAGACTTCGATAGATCGCTACTCCTGTTGCGGGGTCGAGGGAACTGGTGCTGTTCAAGACAGGGTACAGAATCTGCATCCTGGCGTGAGCCTTTCTGCGAAGCTCCTCTATGTGGCACTTCCATGTCAGGCGTCTGTCAAGTGTGACACCGAGGTACTTCGCAGAATTTCTCCATGGCAAATTCTGCCCCTGCAATCTCAGCAGTTGGTATGGTCTTCTTGGGGGTCGGCGTTTCCCATAGCGTCTGGTGAGCAGCATGGCTTGTGTTTTCTCAGAGTTAATTGAGATGCGCCACTGCTTTGCCCAGTTTTCCGTCCTGTTTAGGGCGGTTTGCAGACGCCTTGTAACCAGGTTCCTGTTTGTCGAGCAGGAGAAGAATGCAGTGTCGTCTGCGTACTGTGCAGTGTTTACATGCTGAGTCGTAGGGATGTCAGCAGTGTAGACACTGTAGAGGACGGGTCCCAGGACTGAGCCCTGGGGCACGCCTGCACTGATTCTTCTCCTGGTCGACAGGGATCCATCGATCTTGACTGAGAAAGTCCTACCGGAGAGATAGTTTTTAACGATTTTGACTATCTTTCCGGGGAAGCCTAGGGTGTACATCTTGTGTAATATCCCGGTGTGCCAGACTGAGTCGAAGGCTTTTGCTACGTCTAACAAGACAAGCCCGCAGTAGCCCTTTCGGTTGAAGCTGTCTGTGGCTGCTTCAACCACCCTCATGATTTGCTGGGGGGCGGAGTGTCTTTGCCTAAATCCGAATTGGAATTTCGGCAGAATCTGCTCTCTTGTGATATAGTCCTGTATGGGGGTTAGTAGGAGGCGCTCGTAAAGTTTACTGAGGGTAGGCAGTAGACTAATTGGTCTATAGTGTTGCGGGAACACCGGGTCTTTTCCTGGTTTCGCGATCGCAATAACTTCTGCGTGCTTCCACTGCGCCGGGAATTTTTGTGATCGCGTCAGTTCATTAACTATATCGGTCAGGTGGGTGATTGCCAGAGGCGGGAGGAGTTTCAGCAATTCATTTGTGACCTGGTCGTGACCCGGGGTTTTCCTGGTGGGCAGGGACTTGATGCAGCGCGCCACATCTTCAGTATTGAAGAGTGGCGTGTAGTCATCTTCGTCGTCTGCTTCCAGGAACACGGCCAGTTCTCTGCGGACTGTTGCGACGTGTTCTCTGTCCTGTACTTCTGCTGGTCTGAACTGTTTTTCGAACACGTCGGCTAGTGCGTTAGCTTTGTCGATGGGGCTGAACTGCAGTCCGCGTTCGCCATGGAGTGGTGGCATTTTTGCGCGTCTTTTTGTGTACTGTTTGGTGGCTTGCCATAAACTATTGTCGTCTAGTTTGAGAGCTGAGAGCCTTGCCGACCATTGTTGGTTGCGGTACTCATTGAGATCGGCTTTCAGCTCTCTCTGTAGCCTATTGAGTAGCCTCCGTGTATCCCTATTTCTGGTGAGCTTCCACTCTTTGGCGATCCTGTTTTTGTGCCGTATTTGCGCAAGCAAGTGCGGGGGGAGTTGCCTGGAGCGGGGGGGCCCCGCAGGAGGCGGTGTGGCTCCCTCAGCAGCTTGTAGGATCGCTCTTGTGAGGTCGTCTAGTGCCTGTTCTGCTGTCTCTGCAGTTGGAGGCGGGGTCTGGGCAAGTTCAGCTGCTACTGCATTGCTGAATTGCTCCTTATTGATGCGCTTGTATGTCGCATGCCGTTGTGGGCTAGAGAGCCATTCTCCCATGTCGACCTCGAAAATCACGGGATTGTGGTCCGACGACATTCTGTTTACCGATGTCGCGGATACAAAGCCCACCAGATTCTTTGTGATGGCTATGTCGAGGACGTCCGGTCTTCCTCCGTTCTTTGGGAAGTGTGTCGGTTCCTCTGGGCCCCATATTTGTAACTGGTGTGTGCGCGCGAGTCGTTGCAGTTGTTGACCAGCTTGATTTCGGCGTCTCGAGTTCCAGTCCGCGTGCTTGGCATTTAGGTCCCCTGCTATTAGTAGTTTGCCTCTAATGCGACTTAGTGGGTGCGGCGGCCGGTTGCGCGCGCGCCCCATTGGTCGGCGGCCGCAACAGGGCGAGCTGGTAAAGGTGCGGCGGCGGCTGGCGGCGGGTGCCAGGCCAGGCCAGGTGCCAGCCAGCATTCCGAGGTGGGACTGCGAAGCGGACGGACGTGCGTCTACCTGTGCTCCGCGCCGCTATTGTGCTCCCAGCCCTGGAAATTCCCACCGCGCGCTCTCGCCGCCTTTGTCCAGAGCACGCCTCGTTGCTTGCTTCTCGTGTGCTTGGTCGTCGCCTTGCGTGCTCGCGCCATAGCGGCGTGTTTCGCCGGATCAAAAGGGCTATCGAGCCGCGCTGTTTTCTGGGTTTCCGGACGTGGTCGGGCGTGTGCTATCTGAAAAAGCAAATTGTCGTGTCGAGAAAAGCAAAAGTCGTGTTGCACACGTACGACACGGGACGGAGCTCTAGACTACTTGGGCGCTCGTTCGGACGAATGGCATAGCTCGAGGAGAAGAAGAAAAGAAGAACATCCCACCTGGAGAAGGTGGCTGTAAATCACCATCTTTCGAGAATTTCGGTGCCATAGGCGTTAGGGAAGTTGCAGTCCAGGGACCCGCCGAGCCACACAGTCAAACAGCCTGACTGTGAGGCCCGTGGTGGCATCCCGCGCCTGCAAGGTGTAGGGAAAATACATTGGCACGGAAATTGTCGAAATATAGGGAAGTACTAGTAAACCATTTCATATCGTGGCTACCCCTCCATGGAGCGCCCGCACGACTTTGAACATCAGGAGGCCAAAATGGACCCACCTGCAAACCTGTCAATATCATCTTCTGCTCCACATCCCCCACTAATCTCACCAATTCATACACCCTCACTGAGCAGCAGCTCTGACTCAGATAAGCTCATAGTAGACACCGACTCTTCTGGCTCTGACAGCACCTCTAATTCCTCAACACCTGGAATTGAACCAAATTCTCCCCTCCATCTCCGAAACGGAAAGAGAGTGACACTTATGAGGCAAGAGCAACAACTGCCTACAACCAAAAACATCGCGGAGCCAGCCCAAAAAGGCAACCACAAAACCATCCCACAAGAAACGAGCAGGCGCGATGCAGCGAATCAGGAGCCAACTACATCACAACAAGGAGAGTTGGACACTGCCCAGCCTGCACCGCAGAACAAAGACACACAAGTCACCCAAATACCAAAGGCATCACAAGTCAGGGGAAGAAAAATACCCCCCATTACAGTTTTCGAGACAAAGGGGTACACAACTTTTATCGGCCAGATACAAGGCAAGCTAAAAGGGGCCCTCAGCACAACATACAAGGGAGACAGTATTGTCTACCAGGCGACAAACTCAGAGGACTTCTATTTCCTAAAGCAGGAATTCCGTAAAAGACAAATAGAATTCTATACATATAATGATGACCCCAAACACACACTAAAAGTGGTCATCAAGAGATTAACCCCACATTGGACCCCAGACGAAGTGAAGGAGGCACTATTAGAAAGCGGCTTTCAGGTGCAGGGCGTGTACCAGGTGGCGCAGCCACAAACAGAAATAGATGCAGAAGGTAGAGTCATCTCTGCCCCACGCAGGAAGACCAGGAACTTCCAAGTAAACTTACTGAATACAGCAGAATCCAGAAAGATTTTCAAGCTGCAAAGACTGCTGCACATGACGATCGCAGTAGAGCTTTATAAAAAACCAGCAGGTCCAACCCAATGCTACATTTGCCAACGCTTCAGGCACGGAGCTCAGCAATGCAACATGGCCCCAAGGTGTGTGAAGTGTGCTGGACCACACCTGTCGAGCATCTGCACAAAATCGAGAGACACGCCAGCCACTTGCGCAAACTGTGGAGGGGCTCACCCTGCATCCTATGGGGGATGCCCAGTACGTATCAAGCTTGTCGAGGCCTGGGAAGCGAGACACACGACCACAGCCAGAAATGCCCCACCCCCACCCCCCCCACCATCAATCTTGGAGGAAGCGCACTTCCCCACGCCACCAACACCCGCAAACGCGGGAAGAAACCCTAATAACCAAACCACTTCACCACCTCCTCCGCAAGATTGCAAAACAGGACCACCTAAAGAACACAGAAACGATAACCGCACCTTAGCCCAGGTGGTAAAAACAAACCCCCAACCGGCAAAGGCGACAAAACCAGAAGCCCAACCACGACCCCAACGTCTACCAGCAGCGCAAAGACGCCCAGCCACCCCACCAAACCAACCAGTTGCCACCCAGGTCTCACGGCCCTCCCCCAAAAGGACAAAAACCCCCCCTCTGCCCACAAACCCTGCCAACAATCCAGACTCACCAACTCTCCCCACACCCATGCTATCACCAGCAGCAACATCCACAGAAGTACCTCCCCTGCCACTACTGGCGCCAACCACCACAACAACTCCACCACCAGAAACAGCATCCCAGCAGCTCCTGCAAGCCCCCATCTCTTCCACAACACCCCACACAGAATCAGATATCAGAACTGTCGAGATCACAGCATCTCCAACACAGCGCCAATCACCACATATCCAACAAAACCGAAATACCCAGGAGCATAGTTCAAACCAAAACCAGCCCTGGGACTTCGTCAAGAAGGTTATAAACCTTATCCAGAAATTATTAACCACCGACTTCTTCACGAAAGTGAAAAAAGCAATAAGCCAAATCCTAGCAGCTCCAGACACCTTCACGAAGGTATCAATGTTTTTCACCACCATTCTCCCACTGTTTTCCGATGGCGATTAGAAAACGACACATCACCATCGCCATCTGGAATGCAGACGGAGTATTCCACGACCGACACGAACTGGAAATGTTTCTAGAAGATTACGGCATCGACGTAGCACTAGTAAATGAAACCCATCTAACCCCTGATGAACAATTTCGAGTCAAAAATTACATTCTAATCCGGACTGACCGTCCTAACAGACCTGGTGGCGGAACTGGAGTCCTCATAAAACACCGGATATGCCACCGACAAGTCACCATCCCACCTCTAATCAACACAGAGGCAACTGGAATAGAAATCATGTTAAACCAACACCCAACTGTCCTGGTGGCAACCTACCACCCTCCAAACGAACGCTTCCATCACAGTGACCTCGACAGCTTGCTAAATGTGAACAACAGGACCATAGTAGGGGGGGACCTGAATGCCAAGCACAGGGCATGGGGTTGCCGCACTGGAAATACAAGTGGGAACCAGCTGCTGAGATACCTGGATACCCACCCAGCAGTTCAAGTGGTAGCCCCAGATGAACCCACCCACTTCCCGTACAACTCACGCCATCTGCCAGACAAGCTGGACATATTCTTACTAAAAAATATTGACCTGGGCACAAGCACAGAAGTCATAAACACGCTGAACTCTGACCATAACCCAGTCATCTTAAGATTCGAAAATGACCACATCATACCAACAGAAAGCATCCACACTACGTACCACACAAACTGGGTACGATATAAAGAACTAGTGGCACATCACATACCAGACCCAGCACCGGAATATGCATCGACAGAAGACATAGACAAAGCCGCAGCAGACTTTACCAACATCATCAAAAGCTGTGCCCAAGTCACAACTATCAAACTCACACAAAATAGGGGCAGGACCAACTTACCACCAGACCTAGCCCAATTGATAACAGACAAAAACCGGACCAGGAAGCGATGGCAAACATACCGTTACCCTCAAGATAGGAGGATAATGGACCAAATGGCCCGTGAAATCAAAACCAGACTGCATATGCTCCGGTGCAGCAGGTACCAACATAGCTTGCAGGCAGCCGAATCAAACCCTGAACAATTCTGGCGAATCATAAAGGCTAGGCGGCAACCCCAGACAGCCACAAGACCACTGCATGGGCAACAGGGGCTGGTTTACACCCCTGCAGATAAGGCGGCCGCCATGTCAGACACCTACGAACTCCAGTTCCAAGAAAACATAGTAGAGAACGACGAGGGAGAAGCAGAGAGGCTAGAGAGGAGAATCGAGAGGCACCTCGCACGAAAACTCAATGAGAGGATTAACACCACCTTCGCAGACACAACTGAACGCGAAATAACAGCTTACATCAGGCGGATCGGCAATGCAAAGGCCCCTGGTCCTGACCTTATAAAACCCCCACTTCTTAAACACCTTCCACCACCTGCCATTTCCCATCTATCAAATATCCTCAACCACTGTCTCAAACTACAATATTTCCCTTCAGCCTGGAAGGTTGCCAAGATCATCTCAATCCCCAAACCCAATAAAGACCATCTATTCCCACAAAACTATCGTCCTATCTCGCTATTAAATCACTTATCAAAACTTCTCGAAATCCTCATCCTAAACGCCCTACTTAAATTCCTAAACGATAACACTATCCTTACCCCGGAACAATTCGGTTTTCGTGCTGGCCATAGCACCACCCAGCAAGCCATCCGCCTGGTGGAGCACATCTGTGCCGAGAAACAACATGGAGACAGCACAGCAGCCATATT
>NW_025726493.1:0-66579 GCF_021461395.2 Schistocerca americana
TGCGCGTCTTCTTGTTGTCGCGGGCCGCGGTTTCCGGCCAGCTCGAGCACCTCAGCCGCGAGGTACTCCATGACGGCGGCGAGGTAGACGGGCGCCCCGGCGCCGACGCGCTCTGCGTAGTTTCCCTTGCGCAGGAGGCGGTGGATTCTGCCGACCGGGAACTGGAGCCCAGCCCTGCTTGAGCGGGACTTTGACTTGCCCTTGACTTTGCCTCCCTTTCCGCGTCCGGACATGGCGATGGGCTAGCGACGGTGCACACGAAACGGAAACGAAAACGACCGGTGCGAGCGGCAGCGAGTCGAGCAGCGGAGTGCGTGCCGGCGCAGCCGGGGTGGGGGTGCTTTATGGGCTCGGGTGCGGCGGCCGGTTGCGCGCGCGCCCCATTGGTCGGCGGCCGCAACAGGGCGAGCTGGTAAAGGTGCGGCGGCGGCTGGCGGCGGGTGCCACTGTGTGGGGAGACGCTGACTAGAGCGGAGCGCTTGCTACTGGTGTTGCTGCTGCCGTACGTTGGTTGGAGATGCCGCCCAAGACTAGCGGGAAGGCCGCCAAGAAGGCTGGCAAGGCGCAGAAGAACATTTCGAAGGGCGACAAGAAGAAGAAGCGCAAGAGGAAGGAGAGCTATGCCATCTACATCTACAAGGTGCTGAAGCAGGTGCACCCTGACACGGGCATCTCGTCGAAGGCGATGAGCATCATGAACAGCTTCGTGAACGACATTTTCGAGCGCATTGCGGCCGAGGCTTCTCGCCTGGCGCACTACAACAAGCGCTCGACCATCACGTCCCGCGAGATCCAGACCGCTGTGCGGCTGTTGCTGCCTGGCGAGCTGGCCAAGCACGCCGTGAGCGAGGGCACGAAGGCGGTGACCAAGTACACGAGCTCCAAGTAAGGAGGTGGCTCTGGAATGGAAGGAAGGATGGAGAAGGCTCCTCCGTTGCGAGAGCGGCGAAACGGCCCTTTTCAGGGCCACCAACTTGCCTTTTGCGGGAAGGGCGGAATTGTTGTTGTTGTTGTTGTTTGTGTGGACGGCTGTGATGTATGTGTGCATTTTGATTGTGGGTGGGGGGGCGCGTCAAAGCGTGTTGCGCGGGGTACGGCCACGAGGTTGGTCGCCGTGGCGTGGAATGGTGGCACGCCTCGTTGGCGTGGTTTTTGACCCATTGGTGTTGTTGGGGGTGTGTGTGTGTTTGTGTGTTACCCGTCTGCGAGGGGGGACAGTGCGATCGGCGACTTTTGTGTCACCGTAACGACGGCCGTTTGCGGGTTTGTTTTTTTGCACATCATACATGGCGAGGGTGAAATGTGAAATGTTTTTGTTTGGTTTGTTTTTGCCGCCCACTATTCCCTTTGCTGTACGCCGAGTTTGACAATGGTGCGACGTAACTGCAGCGTGGAGGTGTGTGAGTGACGTTGAAATGAACGTGCCATTAAGACGCATTGTTGTTGTATTGTACTGTACGTGTACGGCGACACGCACGATGATGTACCATTCGACTCTGATGTTTGATAGCCGTGTCTGACTGATTGCGTACGACGCACGCACACCGATGTCGTCATTCAAGATGCACGCTAGACGGCGGCGGCGGCGGCGGCGCCGGTCGTTTGTTTGGCGAATGTCTGTACACGTGTTTGTCTGTGTCCATCCGGTATGTATTTGTTTGTTTGTTTGAAAGTGTTTTGTGTGTCGGTGACGTGGTCGATCCGTCGCCCCCTGAGTAACTGTCGATCGGCGCGATAGACCGGCGTCACGCAACTGAACCGAAGTCTTGGGCACACCCGTCATACTGTTGTACACCGTCGCGCTGAGAACGGTAACGAAAGGTTGACTCTGATCGGTCGAATGTCTGGGCAGAACGTGAGGAATGAGGCAAGAGTGCAAGGAGGGGGGGGCAAAAGAGAGAGGAAGGGAAAAAGGGGAGAAACGCATTCGTAGAGCAACGGAACGTTCCCGTGTCGGAGGCGTATTGGAGCCGCACTGAAATGCGTTTAACGGCGGCGCGGCTGCAAGTGTCTGCCGTGGTGAACGTTACCTTTGACGGCTGCATTGGGCTTTGCCTTTGCTTTCGCTTTCGCTTTCGCTTTCCCGGATGTACGTAACGTTTGTTGATATGGTTCTGAGGAAGAGTGTATGACAGTGCCGTGCCGTCCATGTTCGTGTGCCCTCCCATTGTGTGTATGCTATTGTCTGTGTACTTGAATGATGTATGTAGGTGTTAGTGGACATGTTTTACCAGTGGGGGGAAATGGATCGTCGATAGTTGCCGTCACTCTGTCACGGTCGAGATGACGCACCCTCCGTACAGAAAGGTGTCGAGAAAGTGAGTGTGTGTGTGTGTGTGTGTGTGTGTGTGCGTGCGTGCGTCCGTGAATTGGCAGTGTTTGGAGGTGGGCGTGCCCTGCATGTGGCCCGGAAAAGGCTGTTCGTTAGGCGGTAGTGTTGTGTGGACAGGGGAGGGCATGCGTAACGCTGCTGGCATGGCATTTCGGGAGATGGGAGGGGGCAAACGAGGAAACGAGGAGCGGCGGCCAAAGACGGGACGGGGAGGGGCGCGGTGTGGGTGGCTTGCGCCTGTGCTCGGCGTTGTGGTTTGTGCAAAAGAGGAGGAGAAAAACAATGTGAGTTGCCAGGGAGGGGAGCGGTGTTGTGTTGTGGTTGTCGTGGTGTAGCCGCAGACGCGGCTGTCAGTGAACGTGGCGAGACGGACGGATGCGCGGAGGGGCGGGGGCGGGGGCGGCGCATTTCGCCGGTGCCGTGCCGTGCCGTGCCGTGCCTGAAAGCCGCGTGGTCGCTGTGTTGTTGGTGGCGTGGGGCGAGGAGAGTACCGTACGGGTGTGCTTGTGCGCCGGAAATGGCACACTGCGCCCGCCCGTCTTGGAGGCTGATGGCTGTGGTGTGGAAATGGGGCGCGGTGATGTTGAAGCACAGAAAAGAAACCAAGAAAACGGAAGGCGTGATGCGGCGGTGGTGGTGAGAGCGGGAAAAACAAAACAAAAGAAAAAAAACAACAAAAAAAAAGAAGGAAAAACAACAAGAAACAAAAAAGAAAACAAAAAGTCTATCAATATTAAAATGTAAATGGAAATGGAAATGGACCCAGGTATAACCTCCCTGCACAAATAGCAGAGAGTCCGATGATAATAAAAATGTGCCAGAATGTTAACGTCCCTACAAAACAAACCCAACGATAATATTAATGAAAGAGTGAACCGTATGTAACATTGCAACAGACATAATGAAACCTGATAAATTGTATAAGGGCAGCAGCCGTTGACCTTTGGCCCTGTATTCAGAATAAAAAGAGCCAAAGATCGTTACCCCAATGAAAAAGACACTGAAACACGTATGTAACATAGTAGCGATGGCGAGACATTGTAGCATCTGTGACCAGAGAGTTTGCGCTGGACTGCGCGAGTGTTGCGAGCGGTTCTCAGTCAGTCAGTCAGTCTGTGTAGTTGAGGGCTGTACTCTGTCAGTAGTCGTCGCGTGCAGTACGCTAATAGTCGTCATGCAGAGCGGTCGGTCAGTAGTAGCAGCCGAGTGCGGTTGTGTGATGTAGGCGGTCGGCAACACTGGTCAAGATGGTGAATAAGGTATACTGTTAATTAATATAATCATTAGATAATGAGAAATTGTATTTATTGTAATTATGCTCCAACAAGTTCCCCAATAATAATTTTTATTTCAAAAGCATTTTTCAAACATTTAATCTTTTATTGAACTAAAGAGTTCGTTCCACTTCTTTGAAGAAAAATGTCACTAAAATCACAAAAAAAGAGAATATTATTATTTGCAATGCAGTTCCTCCAAGCGCTGCGCAACAACCAGAGCAGAAATGTGACATCCATTTATTCGGAGGTAAGACTTTAATTCCGATTGTTTTGCACAGGGCCAAAGACCGATATTTCGGTTTAATTGAAGTTTCTTGTCACTGAACGGACTTTTTTAAATGTTGTGTGAAGACTTTATATTTGAGTCAGATTGCGAATTGCACATTGTTGTTGCCATTTTCAATACCTCTCATTGTGGGCGAGGTTACAATTAGCGCAATGTCCATTAGCATCCGTAAATAACATTGTCCATTATTTTAAATATTGCTGGGAGGTTACAACACACACACAAAACAAAAAACAAAAAGAAACAAAAAATTGCATTTATATCCGCTCCTCGATTGTAGATACCCCTTACACAGCTGTGTGCAATGAATGAGTGCTGGCTGGTAATTAATTGCACTCCTTGGAGGGAAATGCCATAGGAAGTAGTCTTTAAAAAGTGAATGTTTTTCGTTAAGAGACAAAAGTTACTTTAGAAAAAAAGTAATAGTGGGGCTTGTGTTGTTGAACAAAATAAGTACAATGAACATACGTTATCAGATTTGCGCAATGCAGCGTCACACCACCTCTTGATTATAACACAATATACTATACATCGTCCCGAACCGTGACCAGAGTCGCGAGACGAGCAGAGCACGCCGCCGACGCCCGCTCAGTACAACCGTCCACCCGCTACTACTGTCGACCGACTACTACCTCTCCCGACTCGCGCTACAATATATATAACAACTGTTCCTGGCGACCCGGTGCGTGCCACTACTGTCGTCTGGCGCGGTCCAAGCGCCGACTAGCAGCGATAAAGAACTCTCTGGTCAGACAGAGATGCTGTCATGCCTCGCCATCGCTCTGGTAATGAATACATACGTGTTGCAGCGTGCGTACCACCGGAACACGCAGTGGCGGAGCCAAAGACTGTGTTGTCGAGGTCGAGTGCGAGTGGGAAGAGAGGCAGCGTCGGCACGGAGATGCAAGCGAGCGCGAGACGCACGGGGGCTGCGGCGTGGCGCGTTTGCGGTCGGCGCCTTTGGTGGCAACGGCCGGGACAAGCAGCGGTGTATGGTGTGGTGCGGGGCGGACAGGGGCGGCGGTGGACGGGGAGGAGGCGGCGCGACGACGGCATGGGGGCGAAAACGGGACGGGGGACGGCGGATGTTGAGAGGCGTCACGCGCGGACAGGACACAGACACAGAGACACACAGAGTGGAAAGGGAGGGTGCGCGGTAGTAGTTGGGAATGTGCGTACCGTGCGGGATGGGAGTGGGCGAGGAACACGGTCGTGGCCCCTGTTTTGGGTGCGTGTGATGACGTCGGTGTGTTGTGGGAAGGGAAGGTGCTGTGGCGGCGGCGCGTAATGGGCGTAGGCCGAAAAGAGAAAGGAACGTGGGCAGTGTGTTGGCAAGCGTCGGTTCGACTGCGACGTTGATGGGCAGGGCAGGGCAAGGTTAATGGTGGTAGGAGTAGGCGTGTGGGCGCAAAAAATCTGCCGCTGCAGGCGGTGCCGTAACCGCCATGGCGGGAAGGAGAGAGGGCCAAAGAAAGAAAGAAAGAAGAAAAAAAAGGAGGGGGGGGGGGGCGAAAGTGGAGAGGCGGTGGTGTGAGAAGGGCGGGGGCGGAAGGAAGGCAGGAAGGACAAGAGGCGAGGCGACGGCTTGCTTTGTGTATCGGTCGGTCTCTGGCTATGCTTCGTTTTCTGCAGCAGGGTCGGTGCGCGGCGTGGCTCGCGGCAGTGGGAACGCCTGGTGGCTGGACGGCCAGCAATGCGGTTGGATGGGCGGCCACAGCACCGCACCTGTGCCCGAGGAGGAGACGCTGGCGGCGGGCCCTGAGGTGAGGCCGGCTCGGCTGGGGCTGTGGATGTGTAGGTGTGCGCCGCTGCTGCAACAACGAGTAAAACGCGAGAAGAAGGGATGGCGGTAGAGAGGAAAAAAAAAAAAAAGGTCGTGTTGTGTTGATGCGCAGGCAGACGCGTACAGAGGGACGAGCCCGGTCTGCAGCAGGGTGTGGCCGTGCCGAGTGCAGAGCAGCGGCGGCTCGGTTCGGTTCGGCCCGGCCCGGCGGGCCGCGCTGTTGTCGCGGACGTGAGCGCCCCCTGGCGGGTGGCCGGAGGCGGCGCGGCGTGTTGGACGTGTGGCTGGTGGCAGTGCACAATTTGCGAGTGGCTGGCGGTGTGGTGTGGCGGTTGGCGCGTCGGGCGGCGGAGAGGTATGTGTTGCGGGCGCCCTTTGCTGCGCTGCGTCGTTGCGTGTGCCGTACAGGGCGGGCGCTTGTCGACTGTGTGGGCGGTGTGGCGAATTGGCGTGAAACGGCTGCCGAGAGGTGTGTGGTAGCGAGCCGGTCGGTGGTGTCAGTGCGAAGGGGAATGTGCGTGCGTTTGGCGGTTTCGGTGTGCTTTTTGCGGCGTGAGAGTGGGAATTAGTGGGGCCGGCTGTTGTGTTGGTTCCTTGTGTCTTGTGTCGCGTAGCTTGATGGCAACGTGGAAGGACGCCGGTTTCGTTTCGAGCCTTGCGTGTGGTTGTCGACGTTGACTGGTTGGCGTGTGCCGATGCACGTGCATGTGTGGGTCGCGAGTGCGTTTTTGGCTGGCTGTGTGTGTGTGTGTGTGTGTGTTTTGGGGGGGAAGGGGGAGGCGGTGGTGAAAGTGCAGTCGTTGCCACGGGCGTCGTCGGGTGGGGCTGGGGCTGTGCGTCGTGGCGGAAAGGTGGTAGGTTGCGGGAAGCGAGCCCGTCGTTGACGGTGTCGCGTGAGTTGTGAATCGAGTGGGGCGCGGGGCGCGGGACAGGAGCAGCGTGCCGCTGCGTCGTGGTCGTCAGCAGAGGCTGTGCGTGTGCTTGTCCTTTTTGTGGGCGGTTCGTGCGAGGCGTTTTTGTTTTGTGTTGCCCTAGTTGTTAGTTTATTTTGTTTGTGTTTGTTATTTTGAGACGACGACTGGTTGGTGGCGTGCGCGCGAAGTGGCGGTGTGCGCTTCCCGTGTCGTTTGTGTTGTTTGGTTTTTTTGTTTTTGTGTGTTTTTTTTTTTTTTTTTTTTGCACTGGGCCCCGGTGGGTGGGTGCGTGTGTGTCGATTGCCGGCTGGCGAGAGGTGCGCCATCGGCGGGGTGGGTCGCCGGCACAAGTAGAGGCGGCGGCGTTGTTGCTGTTGTTGTGTGGTGTTTGTTTTGTTCGGCTGTGTCGGCGAGCTGTGTTGCGGTGCGTGTGAATGGTGGTGCAAAAGTGCTGGCGTTGGGGCTGCGACTGCGACGGCGGCGAGCCGCGGGCGCGCCATTGATAGTGATGTTGTGAACAGCGGCTGTGTACGGTAGTGGTGTTGTTGTAGCACGACGTGCATCCGGGCCGGCGCGGAAAGCGCAGTTGCGGGCGGTTGCCCTTCGGTGCCAGCCATGTCGCGTGAGCGGCGGGTTGCTCTGGTGTCGACACGTGGTGCTCTGGGTTGTTGTGTGGTGCCCTTTGGCCGGTGGGGGTGGTTCGCGTGTGTCTCGTTCGCGCTCGGTGTCTGGTCGTGGTCGTGGTCGTGCTGCTCCCCCGTCTGTCGGCGGTTTCCGACGTCGTCTGTACGTTTTTGTTCGTTTGCGGCGTGCCTGCCGACGTCGTCCCGTCGCGACCTTTCAACCGAAAGTGTGGCGCCCGAAGGTGAACGAACGTAACCCTGACCTCGGCGCTTTACGCTGAGCCGAGCGAACCGAACCGAACCTAACGTGTGGTGTGGCGAGGTGAGCTCAGCCTGTGAGCCCCTAACGTCTACGTAAGGTAAGCTGTCCGGCTCACGCCTCACGTTTGAACGCTTTTGTAACCTACGTTTGACGCTTCTTAACCTAGCACTGACCCCTTAACCTAACGTGTAACCTAACCTAACCTAACCTAACCTAACCTAACCTCTGACGCCTGACGTGTTTGAATGCTTAACCTAAGTTTGACGCTTAACCTAACCCAAGTCCCCTTAACCTAACCCACGTCCACCTAACCTAACCTAACGTAGACGTGTAAACGTAATGTGTAACGCGTAACGTGTAAGGTCGGCTGTCGTGTGTGCTTGACGGCAGATTGGGTTGGTCTGTAGATTCGGATTGCGGTTTGCCTCGGTCGAGGGGTTGGGTCGGAAGCGGCGAGGGGCGGCGGCGCCTGTTGCGCAGGCGGCGTCCGTTTGCGGCGGGCAATTGTTGAGAAACGGCTGTGAATGTTGGCGGGCGAGAGGAGGAGGACGGCGCGCGATGTGGCCCGACGGCTGCGGGCCGATCGGGAAACGGCGGGAGGGCGACGGAAGGCGATGGGGCGGCGGAGGCGCGTTTGCACGGCCGTCATCGCCGCACGCCTCGGCTTGTGTGGCTGTGGCGCCGGCCGCGCTGGCCGGGCTGCCGCGGCGACGGTGTGGGAGTTTTGCCGAAGGTTTGGCCATTGTGGCGGGTCGTCGGCTGGGGCTGTGGGGGCGGCATTTGGGCGGGGGCGGCGATTCTCGGCGGGCCGACCCAGGCTGTAGCGCGCGGTAGCTGCAGTTTGGCCGTGGTTTGCGGCGCTGCCGTGGCGACTGGTTGGCGACTGTGGTGTGGCTGTGTGTAGCCCCATCCTCGGTGGTTTGAAAGGCGCGGGCGGTTGTGGCGCAGGTTTGGGGCTGCTCCGCACAGGCTGTCGGACGTTGGGCGGTAGCAAGCGCGGGAGGCGCGGCGCGGCGGCGCGCAGAGTGGCGGCCGCTCTCTCGGCCGTCCGCGCCCGCCCGCGACACTGGCTGGGCCTTGTGATTCTCTGCTCTTGTGCTTGCGTGCCTGCCGTCCCGCTCGCTCTCGCTGTGTGTTACGCGCGTCGTCGAAATGGCAGATCAGGCGGCTACGAACGAGACTGCTGCGGCACCCGCCGCCACCGGCACTACGAAGAAGGCCAAGTCTGCGTCGTCTGCGAAGAAGCCGCGCGCCAAGCCTGCGCACCCGCGCACCTCTGAGATGGTGACGGCCGCCATCAAGAGTCTGAAGGAGCGCGGCGGGTCGTCGCTGCAGGCGATCAAGAAGTACATAGCCGCGCACTACAAGCTGGACGCGGAGAAGCTGGCGCCGTTTATCAAGAAGTACCTCAAGTCGGCCGTCGTGGCGGGCGAGCTGGTGCAGACGAAGGGGAAGGGCGCGTCCGGCTCGTTCAAGCTTGCCGGCGCCGGCGGCGGGGGGGCGGCCGAGGGCGGCAAGGCTCGTGCTGGCGGTGCCAAGAAGAAGCGCGCCGCTCCGGCCAGCAAGGAGAAGAAGGGCGCCCGTGCGGCCGGCGCAAAGAAGGCTGGTGGCGTGAAGGCGGCGACCGGTCGGAAGGCGGGCGCCGCCAAGAAGGCGTCTGCGGCGTCGGCCGCTCCCGCGGGTGCGAAGAAGGCGGCTGCGGCCAAGCCGGCCAAGGCCAAGTCGCCGTCGAAGGCGAAGAAGGCCGCCAAGGTTCCGACGAAGAAGCCGAAGGCGCCGCGCCCGAAGAAGGCGACGACGCCGTCTAAGGCGAAGGCTTCGCCCAAGAAGAAGAAGTAGAGTAGAGGAGAAAGAGATGGGAAAGGAAGGGTTTGGCGCTTGACTCCGTCGTCCCCACCCCCCGTCGTCGTCTAGTGGCGCGCAAGAGACGCGCGGCCCAAAACGGCCCTTCTCAGGGCCATCAAAGCACGTCGGGGAAGGTTTTGATTGTCGTGTTGCGTTTGGTGTGGGTGTCTGTCTGGCGTTTCTGTATGCCCGTGGGGATGCTGTTTGCGTGCCGTGGTGGTTGGATTGCGGGGGTCGGTGGCGGGTGTGGGCGGCGGTAGCGGTAAGCGGTGTTGTTGTTGTTGTTGTTGTCGTGGTTGATTGTCGCCGTGTTTGTTTTGTGGCGGCGGCCGACGGTTGGTTTTCTGTCACGTTGTTTTGTTTGAATACGTTGGTTGGCTTGCCTGCGTTCGTTCTTCTCGGATGTCTGTCTTGTCGAGTCGTGTCTGGTCTTTGTTTTGTTCCTTTGTGTGTGTGTGTGTTATGTTTTGCAACGGGGGGGCACGTTGAGATGCGGAAGGAGTCGGCGGGGATTTCGGTGGCGTGTAGAGCGAGCGAGCGCGCCTGCCTGGCCGTTGGCCGTCGGAGTGGAGTGCGGGTTTTTTTTGTTTTCGAAACGAAAGCGGCGGCCGGCCAGCCACCCGTGCGGTGTGACGTCGGCCGTTGGGTATTGTGCGCTTTGAGCGCCGGGGAGGGATGATGTGTGATTGTTGCGCGCTGCTAGCAGGCAGGCAGAGTGAGCGGGTGTGGCGGACGGACGGGAAGTGGTGGTTTTTGTTTTTGGGTTGCGGGGCGAGAGGCAGGCGACCGACAAAGTTTGCTCGCGACGGAGAGATGTTAGTGGCCCTGAAAAGGGCCGTTTTTGTTTGTGCGGTGCGGTGCCGCGGCGCGGTTTAGGCGCGCTCGCCGCGGATGCGGCGCGCGAGCTGGATGTCCTTGGGCATGATGGTGACGCGCTTGGCGTGGATTGCGCACAGGTTGGTGTCTTCGAAGAGGCCGACGAGGTAGGCCTCGCTGGCCTCCTGCAGGGCCATGACTGCGGAGCTCTGGAAGCGCAGGTCGGTCTTGAAGTCCTGGGCGATCTCGCGCACTAGGCGCTGGAATGGCAGCTTGCGGATGAGCAGCTCTGTGCTCTTCTGGTAGCGCCTGATTTCTCGCAGGGCGACGGTGCCCGGCCTGTAGCGGTGGGGCTTCTTGACGCCTCCGGTGGCGGGCGCGCTCTTCCTCGCCGCCTTGGTGGCGAGCTGTTTGCGCGGCGCCTTTCCGCCGGTGGACTTGCGGGCCGTTTGCTTTGTGCGGGCCATGGCGGTAGCGGTAGCGGTAGCGGAGCGGCGTGCGTGGAGGTTAGGTGCGGCGCGGCGTCCGGTGCTGCCTTGACAACGGGCCCGCGCGCCTCCGTGCTGCGCTTATATGCCCTCGGTTGCGCGTGGTGGGGGGAGGGCGGGCCAGAGTCTATATAGGGGGGCGGCGGGCGCGCTGGGCGCAGACCGTAGCCGACTCGCCAGCCGCTGCAGCTGCTGTTTGTGCACGTTTTGCTTTGCCCGAGGAAGGAAGGATGACAGGCCGCGGCAAGGGAGGAAAGGGGCTCGGCAAGGGTGGCGCCAAGCGGCACCGCAAGGTGTTGCGCGACAACATCCAGGGCATCACGAAGCCCGCCATCCGCCGCCTGGCTCGCAGGGGCGGCGTGAAGCGCATCTCTGGTCTGATCTACGAGGAGACCCGCGGGGTGCTGAAGGTGTTCCTGGAGAACGTGATCCGCGACGCGGTGACGTACACTGAGCACGCCAAGCGCAAGACTGTGACGGCCATGGACGTGGTGTACGCCCTGAAGAGGCAGGGGCGCACCCTGTACGGTTTCGGCGGTTAGGCTGCGTCGCAGCGGGCGCTGGCCTTCCCGCGGCCGTGCTTGTGGGTGGGAGAGACTAGAAAACGGCCCTTTTCAGGGCCACCACACTGTTCGGAAGTTGAAAAGTGCGAAAGAGTCTGTGTTGTTGCTGCGTGTGTGCGCGCTGTGTTGTTTGTTTGTTTGTTTCTTTCTTTCCGTTTGAGCGACGTGATGTGACTGGGAGGGGAGAAGGAAAGGAAACGTGTCATGTGGCTGGCTGTGTGTGGAGCTGCTTCGTTTGTGTGTCTTTGTATCGATCGCGACGGAGATGGCGGGCGGGCTGTGTGTTGTTGTGCGAGAGGCGGTGATTATTTGCTTGCGTGGTTTGTCTCTGTGTGTTTGTTTGCGGCGGCGTTGGGGTTTCCGAGGCAAGGCGTGTGGGCATAGGCGGCCGGATCAGCTGTTTCGTTCGTGTCGACGGCCGTTGCGCGCGGGAGTGGAGGGCGGTGTGTCGACACGCCTCCCTTTAACAATGGTCATTATTGCTGCCGTTGTCGGTTTGGAAGGCGACTGCGACGGTGCAAAATGTGTGCGTGTGTGTGTGTGTTGGGCCACACGGGCTGTGTGGACGACAAGATGGCGGACGTGCGCCGGCGGCGGCTGTGCTGTGACAGTGCAAAGTTAAAACAAAACAAGGTGCGGCGAGGACGACTGAAATTTTGCTTTGGACGTAGGTTTGTGTGGTGGCCCTGAAAAGGGCCGATTGTTGTGGGCCGAGCCGGCAAAGCGCGTTGCGTGCAGGGGAGCACGCGGCGCTGCGATTGCCTGGCCTCCTTTAGGCCTTCTTCTCGGTCTTCTTTGGCAGCAGGACGGCCTGGATGTTGGGCAGGACACCACCCTGTGCGATGGTGACGCCCGACAGGAGCTTGTTGAGCTCCTCGTCGTTGCGGATGGCAAGCTGCAGGTGGCGCGGGATGATGCGCGTCTTCTTGTTGTCGCGGGCCGCGTTTCCGGCCAGCTCGAGCACCTCAGCCGCGAGGTACTCCATGACGGCGGCGAGGTAGACGGGCGCCCCGGCGCCGACGCGCTCTGCGTAGTTTCCCTTGCGCAGGAGGCGGTGGATTCTGCCGACCGGGAACTGGAGCCCAGCCCTGCTTGAGCGGGACTTTGACTTGCCCTTGACTTTGCCTCCCTTTCCGCGTCCGGACATGGCGATGGGCTAGCGACGGTGCACACGAAACGGAAACGAAAACGACCGGTGCGAGCGGCAGCGAGTCGAGCAGCGGAGTGCGTGCCGGCGCAGCCGGGGTGGGGGTGCTTTATGGGCTCGGGTGCGGCGGCCGGTTGCGCGCGCGCCCCATTGGTCGGCGGCCGCAACAGGGCGAGCTGGTAAAGGTGCGGCGGCGGCTGGCGGCGGGTGCCACTGTGTGGGGAGACGCTGACTAGAGCGGAGCGCTTGCTACTGGTGTTGCTGCTGCCGTACGTTGGTTGGAGATGCCGCCCAAGACTAGCGGGAAGGCCGCCAAGAAGGCTGGCAAGGCGCAGAAGAACATTTCGAAGGGCGACAAGAAGAAGAAGCGCAAGAGGAAGGAGAGCTATGCCATCTACATCTACAAGGTGCTGAAGCAGGTGCACCCTGACACGGGCATCTCGTCGAAGGCGATGAGCATCATGAACAGCTTCGTGAACGACATTTTCGAGCGCATTGCGGCCGAGGCTTCTCGCCTGGCGCACTACAACAAGCGCTCGACCATCACGTCCCGCGAGATCCAGACCGCTGTGCGGCTGTTGCTGCCTGGCGAGCTGGCCAAGCACGCCGTGAGCGAGGGCACGAAGGCGGTGACCAAGTACACGAGCTCCAAGTAAGGAGGTGGCTCTGGAATGGAAGGAAGGATGGAGAAGGCTCCTCCGTTGCGAGAGCGGCGAAACGGCCCTTTTCAGGGCCACCAACTTGCCTTTTGCGGGAAGGGCGGAATTGTTGTTGTTGTTGTTGTTTGTGTGGACGGCTGTGATGTATGTGTGCATTTTGATTGTGGGTGGGGGGGCGCGTCAAAGCGTGTTGCGCGGGGTACGGCCACGAGGTTGGTCGCCGTGGCGTGGAATGGTGGCACGCCTCGTTGGCGTGGTTTTTGACCCATTGGTGTTGTTGGGGTGTGTGTGTGTTTGTGTGTTACCCGTCTGCGAGGGGGGACAGTGCGATCGGCGACTTTTGTGTCACCGTAACGACGGCCGTTTGCGGGTTTGTTTTTTTGCACATCATACATGGCGAGGGTGAAATGTGAAATGTTTTTGTTTGGTTTGTTTTTGCCGCCCACTATTCCCTTTGCTGTACGCCGAGTTTGACAATGGTGCGACGTAACTGCAGCGTGGAGGTGTGTGAGTGACGTTGAAATGAACGTGCCATTAAGACGCATTGTTGTTGTATTGTACTGTACGTGTACGGCGACACGCACGATGATGTACCATTCGACTCTGATGTTTGATAGCCGTGTCTGACTGATTGCGTACGACGCACGCACACCGATGTCGTCATTCAAGATGCACGCTAGACGGCGGCGGCGGCGGCGGCGCCGGTCGTTTGTTTGGCGAATGTCTGTACACGTGTTTGTCTGTGTCCATCCGGTATGTATTTGTTTGTTTGTTTGAAAGTGTTTTGTGTGTCGGTGACGTGGTCCGATCCGTCGCCCCCTGAGTAACTGTCGATCGGCGCGATAGACCGGCGTCACGCAACTGAACCGAAGTCTTGGGCACACCCGTCATACTGTTGTACACCGTCGCGCTGAGAACGGTAACGAAAGGTTGACTCTGATCGGTCGAATGTCTGGGCAGAACGTGAGGAATGAGGCAAGAGTGCAAGGAGGGGGGGGCAAAAGAGAGAGGAAGGGAAAAAGGGGAGAAACGCATTCGTAGAGCAACGGAACGTTCCCGTGTCGGAGGCGTATTGGAGCCGCACTGAAATGCGTTTAACGGCGGCGCGGCTGCAAGTGTCTGCCGTGGTGAACGTTACCTTTGACGGCTGCATTGGGCTTTGCCTTTGCTTTCGCTTTCGCTTTCGCTTTCCCGGATGTACGTAACGTTTGTTGATATGGTTCTGAGGAAGAGTGTATGACAGTGCCGTGCCGTCCATGTTCGTGTGCCCTCCCATTGTGTGTATGCTATTGTCTGTGTACTTGAATGATGTATGTAGGTGTTAGTGGACATGTTTTACCAGTGGGGGGAAATGGATCGTCGATAGTTGCCGTCACTCTGTCACGGTCGAGATGACGCACCCTCCGTACAGAAAGGTGTCGAGAAAGTGAGTGTGTGTGTGTGTGTGTGTGTGTGTGTGTGCGTGCGTGCGTCCGTGAATTGGCAGTGTTTGGAGGTGGGCGTGCCCTGCATGTGGCCCGGAAAAGGCTGTTCGTTAGGCGGTAGTGTTGTGTGGACAGGGGAGGGGCATGCGTAACGCTGGCATGGCATTTCGGGAGATGGGAGGGGGCAAACGAGGAAACGAGGAGCGGCGGCCAAAGACGGGACGGGGAGGGGCGCGGTGTGGGTGGCTTGCGCCTGTGCTCGGCGTTGTGGTTTGTGCAAAAGAGGAGGAGAAAAACAATGTGAGTTGCCAGGGAGGGGAGCGGTGTTGTGTTGTGGTTGTCGTGGTGTAGCCGCAGACGCGGCTGTCAGTGAACGTGGCGAGACGGACGGATGCGCGGAGGGGCGGGGGCGGGGGCGGCGCATTTCGCCGGTGCCGTGCCGTGCCGTGCCGTGCCTGAAAGCCGCGTGGTCGCTGTGTTGTTGGTGGCGTGGGGGCGAGGAGAGTACCGTACGGGTGTGCTTGTGCGCCGGAAATGGCACACTGCGCCCGCCCGTCTTGGAGGCTGATGGCTGTGGTGTGGAAATGGGGCGCGGTGATGTTGAAGCACAGAAAAGAAACCAAGAAAACGGAAGGCGTGATGCGGCGGTGGTGGTGAGAGCGGGAAAAACAAAACAAAAGAAAAAAAACAACAAAAAAAAAGAAGGAAAAACAACAAGAAACAAAAAAGAAAACAAAAAGTCTATCAATATTAAAATGTAAATGGAAATGGAAATGGACCCAGGTATAACCTCCCTGCACAAATAGCAGAGAGTCCGATGATAATAAAAATGTGCCAGAATGTTAACGTCCCTACAAAACAAACCCAACGATAATATTAATGAAAGAGTGAACCGTATGTAACATTGCAACAGACATAATGAAACCTGATAAATTGTATAAGGGCAGCAGCCGTTGACCTTTGGCCCTGTATTCAGAATAAAAAGAGCCAAAGATCGTTACCCCAATGAAAAAGACACTGAAACACGTATGTAACATAGTAGCGATGGCGAGACATTGTAGCATCTGTGACCAGAGAGTTTGCGCTGGACTGCGCGAGTGTTGCGAGCGGTTCTCAGTCAGTCAGTCAGTCTGTGTAGTTGAGGGCTGTACTCTGTCAGTAGTCGTCGCGTGCAGTACGCTAATAGTCGTCATGCAGAGCGGTCGGTCAGTAGTAGCAGCCGAGTGCGGTTGTGTGATGTAGGCGGTCGGCAACACTGGTCAAGATGGTGAATAAGGTATACTGTTAATTAATATAATCATTAGATAATGAGAAATTGTATTTATTGTAATTATGCTCCAACAAGTTCCCCAATAATAATTTTTATTTCAAAAGCATTTTTCAAACATTTAATCTTTTATTGAACTAAAGAGTTCGTTCCACTTCTTTGAAGAAAAATGTCACTAAAATCACAAAAAAAGAGAATATTATTATTTGCAATGCAGTTCCTCCAAGCGCTGCGCAACAACCAGAGCAGAAATGTGACATCCATTTATTCGGAGGTAAGACTTTAATTCCGATTGTTTTGCACAGGGCCAAAGACCGATATTTCGGTTTAATTGAAGTTTCTTGTCACTGAACGGACTTTTTTAAATGTTGTGTGAAGACTTTATATTTGAGTCAGATTGCGAATTGCACATTGTTGTTGCCATTTTCAATACCTCTCATTGTGGGCGAGGTTACAATTAGCGCAATGTCCATTAGCATCCGTAAATAACATTGTCCATTATTTTAAATATTGCTGGGAGGTTACAACACACACACAAAACAAAAAACAAAAAGAAACAAAAAATTGCATTTATATCCGCTCCTCGATTGTAGATACCCCTTACACAGCTGTGTGCAATGAATGAGTGCTGGCTGGTAATTAATTGCACTCCTTGGAGGGAAATGCCATAGGAAGTAGTCTTTAAAAAGTGAATGTTTTTCGTTAAGAGACAAAAGTTACTTTAGAAAAAAAGTAATAGTGGGGCTTGTGTTGTTGAACAAAATAAGTACAATGAACATACGTTATCAGATTTGCGCAATGCAGCGTCACACCACCTCTTGATTATAACACAATATACTATACATCGTCCCGAACCGTGACCAGAGTCGCGAGACGAGCAGAGCACGCCGCCGACGCCCGCTCAGTACAACCGTCCACCCGCTACTACTGTCGACCGACTACTACCTCTCCCGACTCGCGCTACAATATATATAACAACTGTTCCTGGCGACCCGGTGCGTGCCACTACTGTCGTCTGGCGCGGTCCAAGCGCCGACTAGCAGCGATAAAGAACTCTCTGGTCAGACAGAGATGCTGTCATGCCTCGCCATCGCTCTGGTAATGAATACATACGTGTTGCAGCGTGCGTACCACCGGAACACGCAGTGGCGGAGCCAAAGACTGTGTTGTCGAGGTCGAGTGCGAGTGGGAAGAGAGGCAGCGTCGGCACGGAGATGCAAGCGAGCGCGAGACGCACGGGGGCTGCGGCGTGGCGCGTTTGCGGTCGGCGCCTTTGGTGGCAACGGCCGGGACAAGCAGCGGTGTATGGTGTGGTGCGGGGCGGACAGGGGCGGCGGTGGACGGGGAGGAGGCGGCGCGACGACGGCATGGGGGCGAAAACGGGACGGGGGACGGCGGATGTTGAGAGGCGTCACGCGCGGACAGGACACAGACACAGAGACACACAGAGTGGAAAGGGAGGGTGCGCGGTAGTAGTTGGGAATGTGCGTACCGTGCGGGATGGGAGTGGGCGAGGAACACGGTCGTGGCCCCTGTTTTGGGTGCGTGTGATGACGTCGGTGTGTTGTGGGAAGGGAAGGTGCTGTGGCGGCGGCGCGTAATGGGCGTAGGCCGAAAAGAGAAAGGAACGTGGGCAGTGTGTTGGCAAGCGTCGGTTCGACTGCGACGTTGATGGGCAGGGCAGGGCAAGGTTAATGGTGGTAGGAGTAGGCGTGTGGGCGCAAAAAATCTGCCGCTGCAGGCGGTGCCGTAACCGCCATGGCGGGAAGGAGAGAGGGCCAAAGAAAGAAAGAAAGAAGAAAAAAAAGGAGGGGGGGGGGGGGCGAAAGTGGAGAGGCGGTGGTGTGAGAAGGGCGGGGGCGGAAGGAAGGCAGGAAGGACAAGAGGCGAGGCGACGGCTTGCTTTGTGTATCGGTCGGTCTCTGGCTATGCTTCGTTTTCTGCAGCAGGGTCGGTGCGCGGCGTGGCTCGCGGCAGTGGGAACGCCTGGTGGCTGGACGGCCAGCAATGCGGTTGGATGGGCGGCCACAGCACCGCACCTGTGCCCGAGGAGGAGACGCTGGCGGCGGGCCCTGAGGTGAGGCCGGCTCGGCTGGGGCTGTGGATGTGTAGGTGTGCGCCGCTGCTGCAACAACGAGTAAAACGCGAGAAGAAGGGATGGCGGTAGAGAGGAAAAAAAAAAAAAAGGTCGTGTTGTGTTGATGCGCAGGCAGACGCGTACAGAGGGACGAGCCCGGTCTGCAGCAGGGTGTGGCCGTGCCGAGTGCAGAGCAGCGGCGGCTCGGTTCGGTTCGGCCCGGCCCGGCGGGCCGCGCTGTTGTCGCGGACGTGAGCGCCCCCTGGCGGGTGGCCGGAGGCGGCGCGGCGTGTTGGACGTGTGGCTGGTGGCAGTGCACAATTTGCGAGTGGCTGGCGGTGTGGTGTGGCGGTTGGCGCGTCGGGCGGCGGAGAGGTATGTGTTGCGGGCGCCCTTTGCTGCGCTGCGTCGTTGCGTGTGCCGTACAGGGCGGGCGCTTGTCGACTGTGTGGGCGGTGTGGCGAATTGGCGTGAAACGGCTGCCGAGAGGTGTGTGGTAGCGAGCCGGTCGGTGGTGTCAGTGCGAAGGGGAATGTGCGTGCGTTTGGCGGTTTCGGTGTGCTTTTTGCGGCGTGAGAGTGGGAATTAGTGGGGCCGGCTGTTGTGTTGGTTCCTTGTGTCTTGTGTCGCGTAGCTTGATGGCAACGTGGAAGGACGCCGGTTTCGTTTCGAGCCTTGCGTGTGGTTGTCGACGTTGACTGGTTGGCGTGTGCCGATGCACGTGCATGTGTGGGTCGCGAGTGCGTTTTTGGCTGGCTGTGTGTGTGTGTGTGTGTGTGTTTTGGGGGGGAAGGGGGAGGCGGTGGTGAAAGTGCAGTCGTTGCCACGGGCGTCGTCGGGTGGGGCTGGGGCTGTGCGTCGTGGCGGAAAGGTGGTAGGTTGCGGGAAGCGAGCCCGTCGTTGACGGTGTCGCGTGAGTTGTGAATCGAGTGGGGCGCGGGGCGCGGGACAGGAGCAGCGTGCCGCTGCGTCGTGGTCGTCAGCAGAGGCTGTGCGTGTGCTTGTCCTTTTTGTGGGCGGTTCGTGCGAGGCGTTTTTGTTTTGTGTTGCCCTAGTTGTTAGTTTATTTTGTTTGTGTTTGTTATTTTGAGACGACGACTGGTTGGTGGCGTGCGCGCGAAGTGGCGGTGTGCGCTTCCCGTGTCGTTTGTGTTGTTTGGTTTTTTTGTTTTTGTGTGTTTTTTTTTTTTTTTTTTTGCACTGGGCCCCGGTGGGTGGGTGCGTGTGTGTCGATTGCCGGCTGGCGAGAGGTGCGCCATCGGCGGGGTGGGTCGCCGGCACAAGTAGAGGCGGCGGCGTTGTTGCTGTTGTTGTGTGGTGTTTGTTTTGTTCGGCTGTGTCGGCGAGCTGTGTTGCGGTGCGTGTGAATGGTGGTGCAAAAGTGCTGGCGTTGGGGCTGCGACTGCGACGGCGGCGAGCCGCGGGCGCGCCATTGATAGTGATGTTGTGAACAGCGGCTGTGTACGGTAGTGGTGTTGTTGTAGCACGACGTGCATCCGGGCCGGCGCGGAAAGCGCAGTTGCGGGCGGTTGCCCTTCGGTGCCAGCCATGTCGCGTGAGCGGCGGGTTGCTCTGGTGTCGACACGTGGTGCTCTGGGTTGTTGTGTGGTGCCCTTTGGCCGGTGGGGGTGGTTCGCGTGTGTCTCGTTCGCGCTCGGTGTCTGGTCGTGGTCGTGGTCGTGCTGCTCCCCCGTCTGTCGGCGGTTTCCGACGTCGTCTGTACGTTTTTGTTCGTTTGCGGCGTGCCTGCCGACGTCGTCCCGTCGCGACCTTTCAACCGAAAGTGTGGCGCCCGAAGGTGAACGAACGTAACCCTGACCTCGGCGCTTTACGCTGAGCCGAGCGAACCGAACCGAACCTAACGTGTGGTGTGGCGAGGTGAGCTCAGCCTGTGAGCCCCTAACGTCTACGTAAGGTAAGCTGTCCGGCTCACGCCTCACGTTTGAACGCTTTTGTAACCTACGTTTGACGCTTCTTAACCTAGCACTGACCCCTTAACCTAACGTGTAACCTAACCTAACCTAACCTAACCTAACCTAACCTCTGACGCCTGACGTGTTTGAATGCTTAACCTAAGTTTGACGCTTAACCTAACCCAAGTCCCCTTAACCTAACCCACGTCCACCTAACCTAACCTAACGTAGACGTGTAAACGTAATGTGTAACGCGTAACGTGTAAGGTCGGCTGTCGTGTGTGCTTGACGGCAGATTGGGTTGGTCTGTAGATTCGGATTGCGGTTTGCCTCGGTCGAGGGGTTGGGTCGGAAGCGGCGAGGGGCGGCGGCGCCTGTTGCGCAGGCGGCGTCCGTTTGCGGCGGGCAATTGTTGAGAAACGGCTGTGAATGTTGGCGGGCGAGAGGAGGAGGACGGCGCGCGATGTGGCCCGACGGCTGCGGGCCGATCGGGAAACGGCGGGAGGGCGACGGAAGGCGATGGGGCGGCGGAGGCGCGTTTGCACGGCCGTCATCGCCGCACGCCTCGGCTTGTGTGGCTGTGGCGCCGGCCGCGCTGGCCGGGCTGCCGCGGCGACGGTGTGGGAGTTTTGCCGAAGGTTTGGCCATTGTGGCGGGTCGTCGGCTGGGGCTGTGGGGGCGGCATTTGGGCGGGGGCGGCGATTCTCGGCGGGCCGACCCAGGCTGTAGCGCGCGGTAGCTGCAGTTTGGCCGTGGTTTGCGGCGCTGCCGTGGCGACTGGTTGGCGACTGTGGTGTGGCTGTGTGTAGCCCCATCCTCGGTGGTTTGAAAGGCGCGGGCGGTTGTGGCGCAGGTTTGGGGCTGCTCCGCACAGGCTGTCGGACGTTGGGCGGTAGCAAGCGCGGGAGGCGCGGCGCGGCGGCGCGCAGAGTGGCGGCCGCTCTCTCGGCCGTCCGCGCCCGCCCGCGACACTGGCTGGGCCTTGTGATTCTCTGCTCTTGTGCTTGCGTGCCTGCCGTCCCGCTCGCTCTCGCTGTGTGTTACGCGCGTCGTCGAAATGGCAGATCAGGCGGCTACGAACGAGACTGCTGCGGCACCCGCCGCCACCGGCACTACGAAGAAGGCCAAGTCTGCGTCGTCTGCGAAGAAGCCGCGCGCCAAGCCTGCGCACCCGCGCACCTCTGAGATGGTGACGGCCGCCATCAAGAGTCTGAAGGAGCGCGGCGGGTCGTCGCTGCAGGCGATCAAGAAGTACATAGCCGCGCACTACAAGCTGGACGCGGAGAAGCTGGCGCCGTTTATCAAGAAGTACCTCAAGTCGGCCGTCGTGGCGGGCGAGCTGGTGCAGACGAAGGGGAAGGGCGCGTCCGGCTCGTTCAAGCTTGCCGGCGCCGGCGGCGGGGGGGCGGCCGAGGGCGGCAAGGCTCGTGCTGGCGGTGCCAAGAAGAAGCGCGCCGCTCCGGCCAGCAAGGAGAAGAAGGGCGCCCGTGCGGCCGGCGCAAAGAAGGCTGGTGGCGTGAAGGCGGCGACCGGTCGGAAGGCGGGCGCCGCCAAGAAGGCGTCTGCGGCGTCGGCCGCTCCCGCGGGTGCGAAGAAGGCGGCTGCGGCCAAGCCGGCCAAGGCCAAGTCGCCGTCGAAGGCGAAGAAGGCCGCCAAGGTTCCGACGAAGAAGCCGAAGGCGCCGCGCCCGAAGAAGGCGACGACGCCGTCTAAGGCGAAGGCTTCGCCCAAGAAGAAGAAGTAGAGTAGAGGAGAAAGAGATGGGAAAGGAAGGGTTTGGCGCTTGACTCCGTCGTCCCCACCCCCCGTCGTCGTCTAGTGGCGCGCAAGAGACGCGCGGCCCAAAACGGCCCTTCTCAGGGCCATCAAAGCACGTCGGGGAAGGTTTTGATTGTCGTGTTGCGTTTGGTGTGGGTGTCTGTCTGGCGTTTCTGTATGCCCGTGGGGATGCTGTTTGCGTGCCGTGGTGGTTGGATTGCGGGGGTCGGTGGCGGGTGTGGGCGGCGGTAGCGGTAAGCGGTGTTGTTGTTGTTGTTGTTGTCGTGGTTGATTGTCGCCGTGTTTGTTTTGTGGCGGCGGCCGACGGTTGGTTTTCTGTCACGTTGTTTTGTTTGAATACGTTGGTTGGCTTGCCTGCGTTCGTTCTTCTCGGATGTCTGTCTTGTCGAGTCGTGTCTGGTCTTTGTTTTGTTCCTTTGTGTGTGTGTGTGTTATGTTTTGCAACGGGGGGGCACGTTGAGATGCGGAAGGAGTCGGCGGGGATTTCGGTGGCGTGTAGAGCGAGCGAGCGCGCCTGCCTGGCCGTTGGCCGTCGGAGTGGAGTGCGGGTTTTTTTTGTTTTCGAAACGAAAGCGGCGGCCGGCCAGCCACCCGTGCGGTGTGACGTCGGCCGTTGGGTATTGTGCGCTTTGAGCGCCGGGGAGGGATGATGTGTGATTGTTGCGCGCTGCTAGCAGGCAGGCAGAGTGAGCGGGTGTGGCGGACGGACGGGAAGTGGTGGTTTTTGTTTTTGGGTTGCGGGGCGAGAGGCAGGCGACCGACAAAGTTTGCTCGCGACGGAGAGATGTTAGTGGCCCTGAAAAGGGCCGTTTTTGTTTGTGCGGTGCGGTGCCGCGGCGCGGTTTAGGCGCGCTCGCCGCGGATGCGGCGCGCGAGCTGGATGTCCTTGGGCATGATGGTGACGCGCTTGGCGTGGATTGCGCACAGGTTGGTGTCTTCGAAGAGGCCGACGAGGTAGGCCTCGCTGGCCTCCTGCAGGGCCATGACTGCGGAGCTCTGGAAGCGCAGGTCGGTCTTGAAGTCCTGGGCGATCTCGCGCACTAGGCGCTGGAATGGCAGCTTGCGGATGAGCAGCTCTGTGCTCTTCTGGTAGCGCCTGATTTCTCGCAGGGCGACGGTGCCCGGCCTGTAGCGGTGGGGCTTCTTGACGCCTCCGGTGGCGGGCGCGCTCTTCCTCGCCGCCTTGGTGGCGAGCTGTTTGCGCGGCGCCTTTCCGCCGGTGGACTTGCGGGCCGTTTGCTTTGTGCGGGCCATGGCGGTAGCGGTAGCGGTAGCGGAGCGGCGTGCGTGGAGGTTAGGTGCGGCGCGGCGTCCGGTGCTGCCTTGACAACGGGCCCGCGCGCCTCCGTGCTGCGCTTATATGCCCTCGGTTGCGCGTGGTGGGGGGAGGGCGGGCCAGAGTCTATATAGGGGGGCGGCGGGCGCGCTGGGCGCAGACCGTAGCCGACTCGCCAGCCGCTGCAGCTGCTGTTTGTGCACGTTTTGCTTTGCCCGAGGAAGGAAGGATGACAGGCCGCGGCAAGGGAGGAAAGGGGCTCGGCAAGGGTGGCGCCAAGCGGCACCGCAAGGTGTTGCGCGACAACATCCAGGGCATCACGAAGCCCGCCATCCGCCGCCTGGCTCGCAGGGGCGGCGTGAAGCGCATCTCTGGTCTGATCTACGAGGAGACCCGCGGGGTGCTGAAGGTGTTCCTGGAGAACGTGATCCGCGACGCGGTGACGTACACTGAGCACGCCAAGCGCAAGACTGTGACGGCCATGGACGTGGTGTACGCCCTGAAGAGGCAGGGGCGCACCCTGTACGGTTTCGGCGGTTAGGCTGCGTCGCAGCGGGCGCTGGCCTTCCCGCGGCCGTGCTTGTGGGTGGGAGAGACTAGAAAACGGCCCTTTTCAGGGCCACCACACTGTTCGGAAGTTGAAAAGTGCGAAAGAGTCTGTGTTGTTGCTGCGTGTGTGCGCGCTGTGTTGTTTGTTTGTTTGTTTCTTTCTTTCCGTTTGAGCGACGTGATGTGACTGGGAGGGGAGAAGGAAAGGAAACGTGTCATGTGGCTGGCTGTGTGTGGAGCTGCTTCGTTTGTGTGTCTTTGTATCGATCGCGACGGAGATGGCGGGCGGGCTGTGTGTTGTTGTGCGAGAGGCGGTGATTATTTGCTTGCGTGGTTTGTCTCTGTGTGTTTGTTTGCGGCGGCGTTGGGGTTTCCGAGGCAAGGCGTGTGGGCATAGGCGGCCGGATCAGCTGTTTCGTTCGTGTCGACGGCCGTTGCGCGCGGGAGTGGAGGGCGGTGTGTCGACACGCCTCCCTTTAACAATGGTCATTATTGCTGCCGTTGTCGGTTTGGAAGGCGACTGCGACGGTGCAAAATGTGTGCGTGTGTGTGTGTGTTGGGCCACACGGGCTGTGTGGACGACAAGATGGCGGACGTGCGCCGGCGGCGGCTGTGCTGTGACAGTGCAAAGTTAAAACAAAACAAGGTGCGGCGAGGACGACTGAAATTTTGCTTTGGACGTAGGTTTGTGTGGTGGCCCTGAAAAGGGCCGATTGTTGTGGGCCGAGCCGGCAAAGCGCGTTGCGTGCAGGGGAGCACGCGGCGCTGCGATTGCCTGGCCTCCTTTAGGCCTTCTTCTCGGTCTTCTTTGGCAGCAGGACGGCCTGGATGTTGGGCAGGACACCACCCTGTGCGATGGTGACGCCCGACAGGAGCTTGTTGAGCTCCTCGTCGTTGCGGATGGCAAGCTGCAGGTGGCGCGGGATGATGCGCGTCTTCTTGTTGTCGCGGGCCGCGTTTCCGGCCAGCTCGAGCACCTCAGCCGCGAGGTACTCCATGACGGCGGCGAGGTAGACGGGCGCCCCGGCGCCGACGCGCTCTGCGTAGTTTCCCTTGCGCAGGAGGCGGTGGATTCTGCCGACCGGGAACTGGAGCCCAGCCCTGCTTGAGCGGGACTTTGACTTGCCCTTGACTTTGCCTCCCTTTCCGCGTCCGGACATGGCGATGGGCTAGCGACGGTGCACACGAAACGGAAACGAAAACGACCGGTGCGAGCGGCAGCGAGTCGAGCAGCGGAGTGCGTGCCGGCGCAGCCGGGGTGGGGGTGCTTTATGGGCTCGGGTGCGGCGGCCGGTTGCGCGCGCGCCCCATTGGTCGGCGGCCGCAACAGGGCGAGCTGGTAAAGGTGCGGCGGCGGCTGGCGGCGGGTGCCACTGTGTGGGGAGACGCTGACTAGAGCGGAGCGCTTGCTACTGGTGTTGCTGCTGCCGTACGTTGGTTGGAGATGCCGCCCAAGACTAGCGGGAAGGCCGCCAAGAAGGCTGGCAAGGCGCAGAAGAACATTTCGAAGGGCGACAAGAAGAAGAAGCGCAAGAGGAAGGAGAGCTATGCCATCTACATCTACAAGGTGCTGAAGCAGGTGCACCCTGACACGGGCATCTCGTCGAAGGCGATGAGCATCATGAACAGCTTCGTGAACGACATTTTCGAGCGCATTGCGGCCGAGGCTTCTCGCCTGGCGCACTACAACAAGCGCTCGACCATCACGTCCCGCGAGATCCAGACCGCTGTGCGGCTGTTGCTGCCTGGCGAGCTGGCCAAGCACGCCGTGAGCGAGGGCACGAAGGCGGTGACCAAGTACACGAGCTCCAAGTAAGGAGGTGGCTCTGGAATGGAAGGAAGGATGGAGAAGGCTCCTCCGTTGCGAGAGCGGCGAAACGGCCCTTTTCAGGGCCACCAACTTGCCTTTTGCGGGAAGGGCGGAATTGTTGTTGTTGTTGTTGTTTGTGTGGACGGCTGTGATGTATGTGTGCATTTTGATTGTGGGTGGGGGGGCGCGTCAAAGCGTGTTGCGCGGGGTACGGCCACGAGGTTGGTCGCCGTGGCGTGGAATGGTGGCACGCCTCGTTGGCGTGGTTTTTGACCCATTGGTGTTGTTGGGGTGTGTGTGTGTTTGTGTGTTACCCGTCTGCGAGGGGGGACAGTGCGATCGGCGACTTTTGTGTCACCGTAACGACGGCCGTTTGCGGGTTTGTTTTTTTGCACATCATACATGGCGAGGGTGAAATGTGAAATGTTTTTGTTTGGTTTGTTTTTGCCGCCCACTATTCCCTTTGCTGTACGCCGAGTTTGACAATGGTGCGACGTAACTGCAGCGTGGAGGTGTGTGAGTGACGTTGAAATGAACGTGCCATTAAGACGCATTGTTGTTGTATTGTACTGTACGTGTACGGCGACACGCACGATGATGTACCATTCGACTCTGATGTTTGATAGCCGTGTCTGACTGATTGCGTACGACGCACGCACACCGATGTCGTCATTCAAGATGCACGCTAGACGGCGGCGGCGGCGGCGGCGCCGGTCGTTTGTTTGGCGAATGTCTGTACACGTGTTTGTCTGTGTCCATCCGGTATGTATTTGTTTGTTTGTTTGAAAGTGTTTTGTGTGTCGGTGACGTGGTCCGATCCGTCGCCCCCTGAGTAACTGTCGATCGGCGCGATAGACCGGCGTCACGCAACTGAACCGAAGTCTTGGGCACACCCGTCATACTGTTGTACACCGTCGCGCTGAGAACGGTAACGAAAGGTTGACTCTGATCGGTCGAATGTCTGGGCAGAACGTGAGGAATGAGGCAAGAGTGCAAGGAGGGGGGGGCAAAAGAGAGAGGAAGGGAAAAAGGGGAGAAACGCATTCGTAGAGCAACGGAACGTTCCCGTGTCGGAGGCGTATTGGAGCCGCACTGAAATGCGTTTAACGGCGGCGCGGCTGCAAGTGTCTGCCGTGGTGAACGTTACCTTTGACGGCTGCATTGGGCTTTGCCTTTGCTTTCGCTTTCGCTTTCGCTTTCCCGGATGTACGTAACGTTTGTTGATATGGTTCTGAGGAAGAGTGTATGACAGTGCCGTGCCGTCCATGTTCGTGTGCCCTCCCATTGTGTGTATGCTATTGTCTGTGTACTTGAATGATGTATGTAGGTGTTAGTGGACATGTTTTACCAGTGGGGGGAAATGGATCGTCGATAGTTGCCGTCACTCTGTCACGGTCGAGATGACGCACCCTCCGTACAGAAAGGTGTCGAGAAAGTGAGTGTGTGTGTGTGTGTGTGTGTGTGTGTGTGCGTGCGTGCGTCCGTGAATTGGCAGTGTTTGGAGGTGGGCGTGCCCTGCATGTGGCCCGGAAAAGGCTGTTCGTTAGGCGGTAGTGTTGTGTGGACAGGGGAGGGGCATGCGTAACGCTGCTGGCATGGCATTTCGGGAGATGGGAGGGGGCAAACGAGGAAACGAGGAGCGGCGGCCAAAGACGGGACGGGGAGGGGCGCGGTGTGGGTGGCTTGCGCCTGTGCTCGGCGTTGTGGTTTGTGCAAAAGAGGAGGAGAAAAACAATGTGAGTTGCCAGGGAGGGGAGCGGTGTTGTGTTGTGGTTGTCGTGGTGTAGCCGCAGACGCGGCTGTCAGTGAACGTGGCGAGACGGACGGATGCGCGGAGGGGCGGGGGCGGGGGCGGCGCATTTCGCCGGTGCCGTGCCGTGCCGTGCCGTGCCTGAAAGCCGCGTGGTCGCTGTGTTGTTGGTGGCGTGGGGGCGAGGAGAGTACCGTACGGGTGTGCTTGTGCGCCGGAAATGGCACACTGCGCCCGCCCGTCTTGGAGGCTGATGGCTGTGGTGTGGAAATGGGGCGCGGTGATGTTGAAGCACAGAAAAGAAACCAAGAAAACGGAAGGCGTGATGCGGCGGTGGTGGTGAGAGCGGGAAAAACAAAACAAAAGAAAAAAAACAACAAAAAAAAAGAAGGAAAAACAACAAGAAACAAAAAAGAAAACAAAAAGTCTATCAATATTAAAATGTAAATGGAAATGGAAATGGACCCAGGTATAACCTCCCTGCACAAATAGCAGAGAGTCCGATGATAATAAAAATGTGCCAGAATGTTAACGTCCCTACAAAACAAACCCAACGATAATATTAATGAAAGAGTGAACCGTATGTAACATTGCAACAGACATAATGAAACCTGATAAATTGTATAAGGGCAGCAGCCGTTGACCTTTGGCCCTGTATTCAGAATAAAAAGAGCCAAAGATCGTTACCCCAATGAAAAAGACACTGAAACACGTATGTAACATAGTAGCGATGGCGAGACATTGTAGCATCTGTGACCAGAGAGTTTGCGCTGGACTGCGCGAGTGTTGCGAGCGGTTCTCAGTCAGTCAGTCAGTCTGTGTAGTTGAGGGCTGTACTCTGTCAGTAGTCGTCGCGTGCAGTACGCTAATAGTCGTCATGCAGAGCGGTCGGTCAGTAGTAGCAGCCGAGTGCGGTTGTGTGATGTAGGCGGTCGGCAACACTGGTCAAGATGGTGAATAAGGTATACTGTTAATTAATATAATCATTAGATAATGAGAAATTGTATTTATTGTAATTATGCTCCAACAAGTTCCCCAATAATAATTTTTATTTCAAAAGCATTTTTCAAACATTTAATCTTTTATTGAACTAAAGAGTTCGTTCCACTTCTTTGAAGAAAAATGTCACTAAAATCACAAAAAAAGAGAATATTATTATTTGCAATGCAGTTCCTCCAAGCGCTGCGCAACAACCAGAGCAGAAATGTGACATCCATTTATTCGGAGGTAAGACTTTAATTCCGATTGTTTTGCACAGGGCCAAAGACCGATATTTCGGTTTAATTGAAGTTTCTTGTCACTGAACGGACTTTTTTAAATGTTGTGTGAAGACTTTATATTTGAGTCAGATTGCGAATTGCACATTGTTGTTGCCATTTTCAATACCTCTCATTGTGGGCGAGGTTACAATTAGCGCAATGTCCATTAGCATCCGTAAATAACATTGTCCATTATTTTAAATATTGCTGGGAGGTTACAACACACACACAAAACAAAAAACAAAAAGAAACAAAAAATTGCATTTATATCCGCTCCTCGATTGTAGATACCCCTTACACAGCTGTGTGCAATGAATGAGTGCTGGCTGGTAATTAATTGCACTCCTTGGAGGGAAATGCCATAGGAAGTAGTCTTTAAAAAGTGAATGTTTTTCGTTAAGAGACAAAAGTTACTTTAGAAAAAAAGTAATAGTGGGGCTTGTGTTGTTGAACAAAATAAGTACAATGAACATACGTTATCAGATTTGCGCAATGCAGCGTCACACCACCTCTTGATTATAACACAATATACTATACATCGTCCCGAACCGTGACCAGAGTCGCGAGACGAGCAGAGCACGCCGCCGACGCCCGCTCAGTACAACCGTCCACCCGCTACTACTGTCGACCGACTACTACCTCTCCCGACTCGCGCTACAATATATATAACAACTGTTCCTGGCGACCCGGTGCGTGCCACTACTGTCGTCTGGCGCGGTCCAAGCGCCGACTAGCAGCGATAAAGAACTCTCTGGTCAGACAGAGATGCTGTCATGCCTCGCCATCGCTCTGGTAATGAATACATACGTGTTGCAGCGTGCGTACCACCGGAACACGCAGTGGCGGAGCCAAAGACTGTGTTGTCGAGGTCGAGTGCGAGTGGGAAGAGAGGCAGCGTCGGCACGGAGATGCAAGCGAGCGCGAGACGCACGGGGGCTGCGGCGTGGCGCGTTTGCGGTCGGCGCCTTTGGTGGCAACGGCCGGGACAAGCAGCGGTGTATGGTGTGGTGCGGGGCGGACAGGGGCGGCGGTGGACGGGGAGGAGGCGGCGCGACGACGGCATGGGGGCGAAAACGGGACGGGGGACGGCGGATGTTGAGAGGCGTCACGCGCGGACAGGACACAGACACAGAGACACACAGAGTGGAAAGGGAGGGTGCGCGGTAGTAGTTGGGAATGTGCGTACCGTGCGGGATGGGAGTGGGCGAGGAACACGGTCGTGGCCCCTGTTTTGGGTGCGTGTGATGACGTCGGTGTGTTGTGGGAAGGGAAGGTGCTGTGGCGGCGGCGCGTAATGGGCGTAGGCCGAAAAGAGAAAGGAACGTGGGCAGTGTGTTGGCAAGCGTCGGTTCGACTGCGACGTTGATGGGCAGGGCAGGGCAAGGTTAATGGTGGTAGGAGTAGGCGTGTGGGCGCAAAAAATCTGCCGCTGCAGGCGGTGCCGTAACCGCCATGGCGGGAAGGAGAGAGGGCCAAAGAAAGAAAGAAAGAAGAAAAAAAAGGAGGGGGGGGGGGGCGAAAGTGGAGAGGCGGTGGTGTGAGAAGGGCGGGGGCGGAAGGAAGGCAGGAAGGACAAGAGGCGAGGCGACGGCTTGCTTTGTGTATCGGTCGGTCTCTGGCTATGCTTCGTTTTCTGCAGCAGGGTCGGTGCGAGGCGTGGCTCGCGGCAGTGGGAACGCCTGGTGGCTGGACGGCCAGCAATGCGGTTGGATGGGCGGCCACAGCACCGCACCTGTGCCCGAGGAGGAGACGCTGGCGGCGGGCCCTGAGGTGAGGCCGGCTCGGCTGGGGCTGTGGATGTGTAGGTGTGCGCCGCTGCTGCAACAACGAGTAAAACGCGAGAAGAAGGGATGGCGGTAGAGAGGAAAAAAAAAAAAAAGGTCGTGTTGTGTTGATGCGCAGGCAGACGCGTACAGAGGGACGAGCCCGGTCTGCAGCAGGGTGTGGCCGTGCCGAGTGCAGAGCAGCGGCGGCTCGGTTCGGTTCGGCCCGGCCCGGCGGGCCGCGCTGTTGTCGCGGACGTGAGCGCCCCCTGGCGGGTGGCCGGAGGCGGCGCGGCGTGTTGGACGTGTGGCTGGTGGCAGTGCACAATTTGCGAGTGGCTGGCGGTGTGGTGTGGCGGTTGGCGCGTCGGGCGGCGGAGAGGTATGTGTTGCGGGCGCCCTTTGCTGCGCTGCGTCGTTGCGTGTGCCGTACAGGGCGGGCGCTTGTCGACTGTGTGGGCGGTGTGGCGAATTGGCGTGAAACGGCTGCCGAGAGGTGTGTGGTAGCGAGCCGGTCGGTGGTGTCAGTGCGAAGGGGAATGTGCGTGCGTTTGGCGGTTTCGGTGTGCTTTTTGCGGCGTGAGAGTGGGAATTAGTGGGGCCGGCTGTTGTGTTGGTTCCTTGTGTCTTGTGTCGCGTAGCTTGATGGCAACGTGGAAGGACGCCGGTTTCGTTTCGAGCCTTGCGTGTGGTTGTCGACGTTGACTGGTTGGCGTGTGCCGATGCACGTGCATGTGTGGGTCGCGAGTGCGTTTTTGGCTGGCTGTGTGTGTGTGTGTGTGTGTGTTTTGGGGGGGAAGGGGGAGGCGGTGGTGAAAGTGCAGTCGTTGCCACGGGCGTCGTCGGGTGGGGCTGGGGCTGTGCGTCGTGGCGGAAAGGTGGTAGGTTGCGGGAAGCGAGCCCGTCGTTGACGGTGTCGCGTGAGTTGTGAATCGAGTGGGGCGCGGGGCGCGGGACAGGAGCAGCGTGCCGCTGCGTCGTGGTCGTCAGCAGAGGCTGTGCGTGTGCTTGTCCTTTTTGTGGGCGGTTCGTGCGAGGCGTTTTTGTTTTGTGTTGCCCTAGTTGTTAGTTTATTTTGTTTGTGTTTGTTATTTTGAGACGACGACTGGTTGGTGGCGTGCGCGCGAAGTGGCGGTGTGCGCTTCCCGTGTCGTTTGTGTTGTTTGGTTTTTTTGTTTTTGTGTGTTTTTTTTTTTTTTGCACTGGGCCCCGGTGGGTGGGTGCGTGTGTGTCGATTGCCGGCTGGCGAGAGGTGCGCCATCGGCGGGGTGGGTCGCCGGCACAAGTAGAGGCGGCGGCGTTGTTGCTGTTGTTGTGTGGTGTTTGTTTTGTTCGGCTGTGTCGGCGAGCTGTGTTGCGGTGCGTGTGAATGGTGGTGCAAAAGTGCTGGCGTTGGGGCTGCGACTGCGACGGCGGCGAGCCGCGGGCGCGCCATTGATAGTGATGTTGTGAACAGCGGCTGTGTACGGTAGTGGTGTTGTTGTAGCACGACGTGCATCCGGGCCGGCGCGGAAAGCGCAGTTGCGGGCGGTTGCCCTTCGGTGCCAGCCATGTCGCGTGAGCGGCGGGTTGCTCTGGTGTCGACACGTGGTGCTCTGGGTTGTTGTGTGGTGCCCTTTGGCCGGTGGGGGTGGTTCGCGTGTGTCTCGTTCGCGCTCGGTGTCTGGTCGTGGTCGTGGTCGTGCTGCTCCCCCGTCTGTCGGCGGTTTCCGACGTCGTCTGTACGTTTTTGTTCGTTTGCGGCGTGCCTGCCGACGTCGTCCCGTCGCGACCTTTCAACCGAAAGTGTGGCGCCCGAAGGTGAACGAACGTAACCCTGACCTCGGCGCTTTACGCTGAGCCGAGCGAACCGAACCGAACCTAACGTGTGGTGTGGCGAGGTGAGCTCAGCCTGTGAGCCCCTAACGTCTACGTAAGGTAAGCTGTCCGGCTCACGCCTCACGTTTGAACGCTTTTGTAACCTACGTTTGACGCTTCTTAACCTAGCACTGACCCCTTAACCTAACGTGTAACCTAACCTAACCTAACCTAACCTAACCTAACCTCTGACGCCTGACGTGTTTGAATGCTTAACCTAAGTTTGACGCTTAACCTAACCCAAGTCCCCTTAACCTAACCCACGTCCACCTAACCTAACCTAACGTAGACGTGTAAACGTAATGTGTAACGCGTAACGTGTAAGGTCGGCTGTCGTGTGTGCTTGACGGCAGATTGGGTTGGTCTGTAGATTCGGATTGCGGTTTGCCTCGGTCGAGGGGTTGGGTCGGAAGCGGCGAGGGGCGGCGGCGCCTGTTGCGCAGGCGGCGTCCGTTTGCGGCGGGCAATTGTTGAGAAACGGCTGTGAATGTTGGCGGGCGAGAGGAGGAGGACGGCGCGCGATGTGGCCCGACGGCTGCGGGCCGATCGGGAAACGGCGGGAGGGCGACGGAAGGCGATGGGGCGGCGGAGGCGCGTTTGCACGGCCGTCATCGCCGCACGCCTCGGCTTGTGTGGCTGTGGCGCCGGCCGCGCTGGCCGGGCTGCCGCGGCGACGGTGTGGGAGTTTTGCCGAAGGTTTGGCCATTGTGGCGGGTCGTCGGCTGGGGCTGTGGGGGCGGCATTTGGGCGGGGGCGGCGATTCTCGGCGGGCCGACCCAGGCTGTAGCGCGCGGTAGCTGCAGTTTGGCCGTGGTTTGCGGCGCTGCCGTGGCGACTGGTTGGCGACTGTGGTGTGGCTGTGTGTAGCCCCATCCTCGGTGGTTTGAAAGGCGCGGGCGGTTGTGGCGCAGGTTTGGGGCTGCTCCGCACAGGCTGTCGGACGTTGGGCGGTAGCAAGCGCGGGAGGCGCGGCGCGGCGGCGCGCAGAGTGGCGGCCGCTCTCTCGGCCGTCCGCGCCCGCCCGCGACACTGGCTGGGCCTTGTGATTCTCTGCTCTTGTGCTTGCGTGCCTGCCGTCCCGCTCGCTCTCGCTGTGTGTTACGCGCGTCGTCGAAATGGCAGATCAGGCGGCTACGAACGAGACTGCTGCGGCACCCGCCGCCACCGGCACTACGAAGAAGGCCAAGTCTGCGTCGTCTGCGAAGAAGCCGCGCGCCAAGCCTGCGCACCCGCGCACCTCTGAGATGGTGACGGCCGCCATCAAGAGTCTGAAGGAGCGCGGCGGGTCGTCGCTGCAGGCGATCAAGAAGTACATAGCCGCGCACTACAAGCTGGACGCGGAGAAGCTGGCGCCGTTTATCAAGAAGTACCTCAAGTCGGCCGTCGTGGCGGGCGAGCTGGTGCAGACGAAGGGGAAGGGCGCGTCCGGCTCGTTCAAGCTTGCCGGCGCCGGCGGCGGGGGGGCGGCCGAGGGCGGCAAGGCTCGTGCTGGCGGTGCCAAGAAGAAGCGCGCCGCTCCGGCCAGCAAGGAGAAGAAGGGCGCCCGTGCGGCCGGCGCAAAGAAGGCTGGTGGCGTGAAGGCGGCGACCGGTCGGAAGGCGGGCGCCGCCAAGAAGGCGTCTGCGGCGTCGGCCGCTCCCGCGGGTGCGAAGAAGGCGGCTGCGGCCAAGCCGGCCAAGGCCAAGTCGCCGTCGAAGGCGAAGAAGGCCGCCAAGGTTCCGACGAAGAAGCCGAAGGCGCCGCGCCCGAAGAAGGCGACGACGCCGTCTAAGGCGAAGGCTTAAGGCTTCGCCCAAGAAGAAGAAGTAGAGTAGAGGAGAAAGAGATGGGAAAGGAAGGGTTTGGCGCTTGACTCCGTCGTCCCCACCCCCCGTCGTCGTCTAGTGGCGCGCAAGAGACGCGCGGCCCAAAACGGCCCTTCTCAGGGCCATCAAAGCACGTCGGGGAAGGTTTTGATTGTCGTGTTGCGTTTGGTGTGGGTGTCTGTCTGGCGTTTCTGTATGCCCGTGGGGATGCTGTTTGCGTGCCGTGGTGGTTGGATTGCGGGGGTCGGTGGCGGGTGTGGGCGGCGGTAGCGGTAAGCGGTGTTGTTGTTGTTGTTGTTGTCGTGGTTGATTGTCGCCGTGTTTGTTTTGTGGCGGCGGCCGACGGTTGGTTTTCTGTCACGTTGTTTTGTTTGAATACGTTGGTTGGCTTGCCTGCGTTCGTTCTTCTCGGATGTCTGTCTTGTCGAGTCGTGTCTGGTCTTTGTTTTGTTCCTTTGTGTGTGTGTGTGTTATGTTTTGCAACGGGGGGGCACGTTGAGATGCGGAAGGAGTCGGCGGGGATTTCGGTGGCGTGTAGAGCGAGCGAGCGCGCCTGCCTGGCCGTTGGCCGTCGGAGTGGAGTGCGGGTTTTTTTTGTTTTCGAAACGAAAGCGGCGGCCGGCCAGCCACCCGTGCGGTGTGACGTCGGCCGTTGGGTATTGTGCGCTTTGAGCGCCGGGGAGGGATGATGTGTGATTGTTGCGCGCTGCTAGCAGGCAGGCAGAGTGAGCGGGTGTGGCGGACGGACGGGAAGTGGTGGTTTTTGTTTTTGGGTTGCGGGGCGAGAGGCAGGCGACCGACAAAGTTTGCTCGCGACGGAGAGATGTTAGTGGCCCTGAAAAGGGCCGTTTTTGTTTGTGCGGTGCGGTGCCGCGGCGCGGTTTAGGCGCGCTCGCCGCGGATGCGGCGCGCGAGCTGGATGTCCTTGGGCATGATGGTGACGCGCTTGGCGTGGATTGCGCACAGGTTGGTGTCTTCGAAGAGGCCGACGAGGTAGGCCTCGCTGGCCTCCTGCAGGGCCATGACTGCGGAGCTCTGGAAGCGCAGGTCGGTCTTGAAGTCCTGGGCGATCTCGCGCACTAGGCGCTGGAATGGCAGCTTGCGGATGAGCAGCTCTGTGCTCTTCTGGTAGCGCCTGATTTCTCGCAGGGCGACGGTGCCCGGCCTGTAGCGGTGGGGCTTCTTGACGCCTCCGGTGGCGGGCGCGCTCTTCCTCGCCGCCTTGGTGGCGAGCTGTTTGCGCGGCGCCTTTCCGCCGGTGGACTTGCGGGCCGTTTGCTTTGTGCGGGCCATGGCGGTAGCGGTAGCGGTAGCGGAGCGGCGTGCGTGGAGGTTAGGTGCGGCGCGGCGTCCGGTGCTGCCTTGACAACGGGCCCGCGCGCCTCCGTGCTGCGCTTATATGCCCTCGGTTGCGCGTGGTGGGGGGAGGGCGGGCCAGAGTCTATATAGGGGGGCGGCGGGCGCGCTGGGCGCAGACCGTAGCCGACTCGCCAGCCGCTGCAGCTGCTGTTTGTGCACGTTTTGCTTTGCCCGAGGAAGGAAGGATGACAGGCCGCGGCAAGGGAGGAAAGGGGCTCGGCAAGGGTGGCGCCAAGCGGCACCGCAAGGTGTTGCGCGACAACATCCAGGGCATCACGAAGCCCGCCATCCGCCGCCTGGCTCGCAGGGGCGGCGTGAAGCGCATCTCTGGTCTGATCTACGAGGAGACCCGCGGGGTGCTGAAGGTGTTCCTGGAGAACGTGATCCGCGACGCGGTGACGTACACTGAGCACGCCAAGCGCAAGACTGTGACGGCCATGGACGTGGTGTACGCCCTGAAGAGGCAGGGGCGCACCCTGTACGGTTTCGGCGGTTAGGCTGCGTCGCAGCGGGCGCTGGCCTTCCCGCGGCCGTGCTTGTGGGTGGGAGAGACTAGAAAACGGCCCTTTTCAGGGCCACCACACTGTTCGGAAGTTGAAAAGTGCGAAAGAGTCTGTGTTGTTGCTGCGTGTGTGCGCGCTGTGTTGTTTGTTTGTTTGTTTCTTTCTTTCCGTTTGAGCGACGTGATGTGACTGGGAGGGGAGAAGGAAAGGAAACGTGTCATGTGGCTGGCTGTGTGTGGAGCTGCTTCGTTTGTGTGTCTTTGTATCGATCGCGACGGAGATGGCGGGCGGGCTGTGTGTTGTTGTGCGAGAGGCGGTGATTATTTGCTTGCGTGGTTTGTCTCTGTGTGTTTGTTTGCGGCGGCGTTGGGGTTTCCGAGGCAAGGCGTGTGGGCATAGGCGGCCGGATCAGCTGTTTCGTTCGTGTCGACGGCCGTTGCGCGCGGGAGTGGAGGGCGGTGTGTCGACACGCCTCCCTTTAACAATGGTCATTATTGCTGCCGTTGTCGGTTTGGAAGGCGACTGCGACGGTGCAAAATGTGTGCGTGTGTGTGTGTGTTGGGCCACACGGGCTGTGTGGACGACAAGATGGCGGACGTGCGCCGGCGGCGGCTGTGCTGTGACAGTGCAAAGTTAAAACAAAACAAGGTGCGGCGAGGACGACTGAAATTTTGCTTTGGACGTAGGTTTGTGTGGTGGCCCTGAAAAGGGCCGATTGTTGTGGGCCGAGCCGGCAAAGCGCGTTGCGTGCAGGGGAGCACGCGGCGCTGCGATTGCCTGGCCTCCTTTAGGCCTTCTTCTCGGTCTTCTTTGGCAGCAGGACGGCCTGGATGTTGGGCAGGACACCACCCTGTGCGATGGTGACGCCCGACAGGAGCTTGTTGAGCTCCTCGTCGTTGCGGATGGCAAGCTGCAGGTGGCGCGGGATGATGCGCGTCTTCTTGTTGTCGCGGGCCGCGTTTCCGGCCAGCTCGAGCACCTCAGCCGCGAGGTACTCCATGACGGCGGCGAGGTAGACGGGCGCCCCGGCGCCGACGCGCTCTGCGTAGTTTCCCTTGCGCAGGAGGCGGTGGATTCTGCCGACCGGGAACTGGAGCCCAGCCCTGCTTGAGCGGGACTTTGACTTGCCCTTGACTTTGCCTCCCTTTCCGCGTCCGGACATGGCGATGGGCTAGCGACGGTGCACACGAAACGGAAACGAAAACGACCGGTGCGAGCGGCAGCGAGTCGAGCAGCGGAGTGCGTGCCGGCGCAGCCGGGGTGGGGGTGCTTTATGGGCTCGGGTGCGGCGGCCGGTTGCGCGCGCGCCCCATTGGTCGGCGGCCGCAACAGGGCGAGCTGGTAAAGGTGCGGCGGCGGCTGGCGGCGGGTGCCACTGTGTGGGGAGACGCTGACTAGAGCGGAGCGCTTGCTACTGGTGTTGCTGCTGCCGTACGTTGGTTGGAGATGCCGCCCAAGACTAGCGGGAAGGCCGCCAAGAAGGCTGGCAAGGCGCAGAAGAACATTTCGAAGGGCGACAAGAAGAAGAAGCGCAAGAGGAAGGAGAGCTATGCCATCTACATCTACAAGGTGCTGAAGCAGGTGCACCCTGACACGGGCATCTCGTCGAAGGCGATGAGCATCATGAACAGCTTCGTGAACGACATTTTCGAGCGCATTGCGGCCGAGGCTTCTCGCCTGGCGCACTACAACAAGCGCTCGACCATCACGTCCCGCGAGATCCAGACCGCTGTGCGGCTGTTGCTGCCTGGCGAGCTGGCCAAGCACGCCGTGAGCGAGGGCACGAAGGCGGTGACCAAGTACACGAGCTCCAAGTAAGGAGGTGGCTCTGGAATGGAAGGAAGGATGGAGAAGGCTCCTCCGTTGCGAGAGCGGCGAAACGGCCCTTTTCAGGGCCACCAACTTGCCTTTTGCGGGAAGGGCGGAATTGTTGTTGTTGTTGTTGTTTGTGTGGACGGCTGTGATGTATGTGTGCATTTTGATTGTGGGTGGGGGGGCGCGTCAAAGCGTGTTGCGCGGGGTACGGCCACGAGGTTGGTCGCCGTGGCGTGGAATGGTGGCACGCCTCGTTGGCGTGGTTTTTGACCCATTGGTGTTGTTGGGGTGTGTGTGTGTTTGTGTGTTACCCGTCTGCGAGGGGGGACAGTGCGATCGGCGACTTTTGTGTCACCGTAACGACGGCCGTTTGCGGGTTTGTTTTTTTGCACATCATACATGGCGAGGGTGAAATGTGAAATGTTTTTGTTTGGTTTGTTTTTGCCGCCCACTATTCCCTTTGCTGTACGCCGAGTTTGACAATGGTGCGACGTAACTGCAGCGTGGAGGTGTGTGAGTGACGTTGAAATGAACGTGCCATTAAGACGCATTGTTGTTGTATTGTACTGTACGTGTACGGCGACACGCACGATGATGTACCATTCGACTCTGATGTTTGATAGCCGTGTCTGACTGATTGCGTACGACGCACGCACACCGATGTCGTCATTCAAGATGCACGCTAGACGGCGGCGGCGGCGGCGGCGCCGGTCGTTTGTTTGGCGAATGTCTGTACACGTGTTTGTCTGTGTCCATCCGGTATGTATTTGTTTGTTTGTTTGAAAGTGTTTTGTGTGTCGGTGACGTGGTCCGATCCGTCGCCCCCTGAGTAACTGTCGATCGGCGCGATAGACCGGCGTCACGCAACTGAACCGAAGTCTTGGGCACACCCGTCATACTGTTGTACACCGTCGCGCTGAGAACGGTAACGAAAGGTTGACTCTGATCGGTCGAATGTCTGGGCAGAACGTGAGGAATGAGGCAAGAGTGCAAGGAGGGGGGGGCAAAAGAGAGAGGAAGGGAAAAAGGGGAGAAACGCATTCGTAGAGCAACGGAACGTTCCCGTGTCGGAGGCGTATTGGAGCCGCACTGAAATGCGTTTAACGGCGGCGCGGCTGCAAGTGTCTGCCGTGGTGAACGTTACCTTTGACGGCTGCATTGGGCTTTGCCTTTGCTTTCGCTTTCGCTTTCGCTTTCCCGGATGTACGTAACGTTTGTTGATATGGTTCTGAGGAAGAGTGTATGACAGTGCCGTGCCGTCCATGTTCGTGTGCCCTCCCATTGTGTGTATGCTATTGTCTGTGTACTTGAATGATGTATGTAGGTGTTAGTGGACATGTTTTACCAGTGGGGGGAAATGGATCGTCGATAGTTGCCGTCACTCTGTCACGGTCGAGATGACGCACCCTCCGTACAGAAAGGTGTCGAGAAAGTGAGTGTGTGTGTGTGTGTGTGTGTGTGTGTGTGCGTGCGTGCGTCCGTGAATTGGCAGTGTTTGGAGGTGGGCGTGCCCTGCATGTGGCCCGGAAAAGGCTGTTCGTTAGGCGGTAGTGTTGTGTGGACAGGGGAGGGGCATGCGTAACGCTGCTGGCATGGCATTTCGGGAGATGGGAGGGGGCAAACGAGGAAACGAGGAGCGGCGGCCAAAGACGGGACGGGGAGGGGCGCGGTGTGGGTGGCTTGCGCCTGTGCTCGGCGTTGTGGTTTGTGCAAAAGAGGAGGAGAAAAACAATGTGAGTTGCCAGGGAGGGGAGCGGTGTTGTGTTGTGGTTGTCGTGGTGTAGCCGCAGACGCGGCTGTCAGTGAACGTGGCGAGACGGACGGATGCGCGGAGGGGCGGGGGCGGGGGCGGCGCATTTCGCCGGTGCCGTGCCGTGCCGTGCCGTGCCTGAAAGCCGCGTGGTCGCTGTGTTGTTGGTGGCGTGGGGGCGAGGAGAGTACCGTACGGGTGTGCTTGTGCGCCGGAAATGGCACACTGCGCCCGCCCGTCTTGGAGGCTGATGGCTGTGGTGTGGAAATGGGGCGCGGTGATGTTGAAGCACAGAAAAGAAACCAAGAAAACGGAAGGCGTGATGCGGCGGTGGTGGTGAGAGCGGGAAAAACAAAACAAAAGAAAAAAAACAACAAAAAAAAAGAAGGAAAAACAACAAGAAACAAAAAAGAAAACAAAAAGTCTATCAATATTAAAATGTAAATGGAAATGGAAATGGACCCAGGTATAACCTCCCTGCACAAATAGCAGAGAGTCCGATGATAATAAAAATGTGCCAGAATGTTAACGTCCCTACAAAACAAACCCAACGATAATATTAATGAAAGAGTGAACCGTATGTAACATTGCAACAGACATAATGAAACCTGATAAATTGTATAAGGGCAGCAGCCGTTGACCTTTGGCCCTGTATTCAGAATAAAAAGAGCCAAAGATCGTTACCCCAATGAAAAAGACACTGAAACACGTATGTAACATAGTAGCGATGGCGAGACATTGTAGCATCTGTGACCAGAGAGTTTGCGCTGGACTGCGCGAGTGTTGCGAGCGGTTCTCAGTCAGTCAGTCAGTCTGTGTAGTTGAGGGCTGTACTCTGTCAGTAGTCGTCGCGTGCAGTACGCTAATAGTCGTCATGCAGAGCGGTCGGTCAGTAGTAGCAGCCGAGTGCGGTTGTGTGATGTAGGCGGTCGGCAACACTGGTCAAGATGGTGAATAAGGTATACTGTTAATTAATATAATCATTAGATAATGAGAAATTGTATTTATTGTAATTATGCTCCAACAAGTTCCCCAATAATAATTTTTATTTCAAAAGCATTTTTCAAACATTTAATCTTTTATTGAACTAAAGAGTTCGTTCCACTTCTTTGAAGAAAAATGTCACTAAAATCACAAAAAAAGAGAATATTATTATTTGCAATGCAGTTCCTCCAAGCGCTGCGCAACAACCAGAGCAGAAATGTGACATCCATTTATTCGGAGGTAAGACTTTAATTCCGATTGTTTTGCACAGGGCCAAAGACCGATATTTCGGTTTAATTGAAGTTTCTTGTCACTGAACGGACTTTTTTAAATGTTGTGTGAAGACTTTATATTTGAGTCAGATTGCGAATTGCACATTGTTGTTGCCATTTTCAATACCTCTCATTGTGGGCGAGGTTACAATTAGCGCAATGTCCATTAGCATCCGTAAATAACATTGTCCATTATTTTAAATATTGCTGGGAGGTTACAACACACACACAAAACAAAAAACAAAAAGAAACAAAAAATTGCATTTATATCCGCTCCTCGATTGTAGATACCCCTTACACAGCTGTGTGCAATGAATGAGTGCTGGCTGGTAATTAATTGCACTCCTTGGAGGGAAATGCCATAGGAAGTAGTCTTTAAAAAGTGAATGTTTTTCGTTAAGAGACAAAAGTTACTTTAGAAAAAAAGTAATAGTGGGGCTTGTGTTGTTGAACAAAATAAGTACAATGAACATACGTTATCAGATTTGCGCAATGCAGCGTCACACCACCTCTTGATTATAACACAATATACTATACATCGTCCCGAACCGTGACCAGAGTCGCGAGACGAGCAGAGCACGCCGCCGACGCCCGCTCAGTACAACCGTCCACCCGCTACTACTGTCGACCGACTACTACCTCTCCCGACTCGCGCTACAATATATATAACAACTGTTCCTGGCGACCCGGTGCGTGCCACTACTGTCGTCTGGCGCGGTCCAAGCGCCGACTAGCAGCGATAAAGAACTCTCTGGTCAGACAGAGATGCTGTCATGCCTCGCCATCGCTCTGGTAATGAATACATACGTGTTGCAGCGTGCGTACCACCGGAACACGCAGTGGCGGAGCCAAAGACTGTGTTGTCGAGGTCGAGTGCGAGTGGGAAGAGAGGCAGCGTCGGCACGGAGATGCAAGCGAGCGCGAGACGCACGGGGGCTGCGGCGTGGCGCGTTTGCGGTCGGCGCCTTTGGTGGCAACGGCCGGGACAAGCAGCGGTGTATGGTGTGGTGCGGGGCGGACAGGGGCGGCGGTGGACGGGGAGGAGGCGGCGCGACGACGGCATGGGGGCGAAAACGGGACGGGGGACGGCGGATGTTGAGAGGCGTCACGCGCGGACAGGACACAGACACAGAGACACACAGAGTGGAAAGGGAGGGTGCGCGGTAGTAGTTGGGAATGTGCGTACCGTGCGGGATGGGAGTGGGCGAGGAACACGGTCGTGGCCCCTGTTTTGGGTGCGTGTGATGACGTCGGTGTGTTGTGGGAAGGGAAGGTGCTGTGGCGGCGGCGCGTAATGGGCGTAGGCCGAAAAGAGAAAGGAACGTGGGCAGTGTGTTGGCAAGCGTCGGTTCGACTGCGACGTTGATGGGCAGGGCAGGGCAAGGTTAATGGTGGTAGGAGTAGGCGTGTGGGCGCAAAAAATCTGCCGCTGCAGGCGGTGCCGTAACCGCCATGGCGGGAAGGAGAGAGGGCCAAAGAAAGAAAGAAAGAAGAAAAAAAAGGAGGGGGGGGGGGGGCGAAAGTGGAGAGGCGGTGGTGTGAGAAGGGCGGGGGCGGAAGGAAGGCAGGAAGGACAAGAGGCGAGGCGACGGCTTGCTTTGTGTATCGGTCGGTCTCTGGCTATGCTTCGTTTTCTGCAGCAGGGTCGGTGCGCGGCGTGGCTCGCGGCAGTGGGAACGCCTGGTGGCTGGACGGCCAGCAATGCGGTTGGATGGGCGGCCACAGCACCGCACCTGTGCCCGAGGAGGAGACGCTGGCGGCGGGCCCTGAGGTGAGGCCGGCTCGGCTGGGGCTGTGGATGTGTAGGTGTGCGCCGCTGCTGCAACAACGAGTAAAACGCGAGAAGAAGGGATGGCGGTAGAGAGGAAAAAAAAAAAAAAGGTCGTGTTGTGTTGATGCGCAGGCAGACGCGTACAGAGGGACGAGCCCGGTCTGCAGCAGGGTGTGGCCGTGCCGAGTGCAGAGCAGCGGCGGCTCGGTTCGGTTCGGCCCGGCCCGGCGGGCCGCGCTGTTGTCGCGGACGTGAGCGCCCCCTGGCGGGTGGCCGGAGGCGGCGCGGCGTGTTGGACGTGTGGCTGGTGGCAGTGCACAATTTGCGAGTGGCTGGCGGTGTGGTGTGGCGGTTGGCGCGTCGGGCGGCGGAGAGGTATGTGTTGCGGGCGCCCTTTGCTGCGCTGCGTCGTTGCGTGTGCCGTACAGGGCGGGCGCTTGTCGACTGTGTGGGCGGTGTGGCGAATTGGCGTGAAACGGCTGCCGAGAGGTGTGTGGTAGCGAGCCGGTCGGTGGTGTCAGTGCGAAGGGGAATGTGCGTGCGTTTGGCGGTTTCGGTGTGCTTTTTGCGGCGTGAGAGTGGGAATTAGTGGGGCCGGCTGTTGTGTTGGTTCCTTGTGTCTTGTGTCGCGTAGCTTGATGGCAACGTGGAAGGACGCCGGTTTCGTTTCGAGCCTTGCGTGTGGTTGTCGACGTTGACTGGTTGGCGTGTGCCGATGCACGTGCATGTGTGGGTCGCGAGTGCGTTTTTGGCTGGCTGTGTGTGTGTGTGTGTGTGTGTTTTGGGGGGGAAGGGGGAGGCGGTGGTGAAAGTGCAGTCGTTGCCACGGGCGTCGTCGGGTGGGGCTGGGGCTGTGCGTCGTGGCGGAAAGGTGGTAGGTTGCGGGAAGCGAGCCCGTCGTTGACGGTGTCGCGTGAGTTGTGAATCGAGTGGGGCGCGGGGCGCGGGACAGGAGCAGCGTGCCGCTGCGTCGTGGTCGTCAGCAGAGGCTGTGCGTGTGCTTGTCCTTTTTGTGGGCGGTTCGTGCGAGGCGTTTTTGTTTTGTGTTGCCCTAGTTGTTAGTTTATTTTGTTTGTGTTTGTTATTTTGAGACGACGACTGGTTGGTGGCGTGCGCGCGAAGTGGCGGTGTGCGCTTCCCGTGTCGTTTGTGTTGTTTGGTTTTTTTGTTTTTGTGTGTTTTTTTTTTTTTTTTTTTTTGCACTGGGCCCCGGTGGGTGGGTGCGTGTGTGTCGATTGCCGGCTGGCGAGAGGTGCGCCATCGGCGGGGTGGGTCGCCGGCACAAGTAGAGGCGGCGGCGTTGTTGCTGTTGTTGTGTGGTGTTTGTTTTGTTCGGCTGTGTCGGCGAGCTGTGTTGCGGTGCGTGTGAATGGTGGTGCAAAAGTGCTGGCGTTGGGGCTGCGACTGCGACGGCGGCGAGCCGCGGGCGCGCCATTGATAGTGATGTTGTGAACAGCGGCTGTGTACGGTAGTGGTGTTGTTGTAGCACGACGTGCATCCGGGCCGGCGCGGAAAGCGCAGTTGCGGGCGGTTGCCCTTCGGTGCCAGCCATGTCGCGTGAGCGGCGGGTTGCTCTGGTGTCGACACGTGGTGCTCTGGGTTGTTGTGTGGTGCCCTTTGGCCGGTGGGGGTGGTTCGCGTGTGTCTCGTTCGCGCTCGGTGTCTGGTCGTGGTCGTGGTCGTGCTGCTCCCCCGTCTGTCGGCGGTTTCCGACGTCGTCTGTACGTTTTTGTTCGTTTGCGGCGTGCCTGCCGACGTCGTCCCGTCGCGACCTTTCAACCGAAAGTGTGGCGCCCGAAGGTGAACGAACGTAACCCTGACCTCGGCGCTTTACGCTGAGCCGAGCGAACCGAACCGAACCTAACGTGTGGTGTGGCGAGGTGAGCTCAGCCTGTGAGCCCCTAACGTCTACGTAAGGTAAGCTGTCCGGCTCACGCCTCACGTTTGAACGCTTTTGTAACCTACGTTTGACGCTTCTTAACCTAGCACTGACCCCTTAACCTAACGTGTAACCTAACCTAACCTAACCTAACCTAACCTAACCTCTGACGCCTGACGTGTTTGAATGCTTAACCTAAGTTTGACGCTTAACCTAACCCAAGTCCCCTTAACCTAACCCACGTCCACCTAACCTAACCTAACGTAGACGTGTAAACGTAATGTGTAACGCGTAACGTGTAAGGTCGGCTGTCGTGTGTGCTTGACGGCAGATTGGGTTGGTCTGTAGATTCGGATTGCGGTTTGCCTCGGTCGAGGGGTTGGGTCGGAAGCGGCGAGGGGCGGCGGCGCCTGTTGCGCAGGCGGCGTCCGTTTGCGGCGGGCAATTGTTGAGAAACGGCTGTGAATGTTGGCGGGCGAGAGGAGGAGGACGGCGCGCGATGTGGCCCGACGGCTGCGGGCCGATCGGGAAACGGCGGGAGGGCGACGGAAGGCGATGGGGCGGCGGAGGCGCGTTTGCACGGCCGTCATCGCCGCACGCCTCGGCTTGTGTGGCTGTGGCGCCGGCCGCGCTGGCCGGGCTGCCGCGGCGACGGTGTGGGAGTTTTGCCGAAGGTTTGGCCATTGTGGCGGGTCGTCGGCTGGGGCTGTGGGGGCGGCATTTGGGCGGGGGCGGCGATTCTCGGCGGGCCGACCCAGGCTGTAGCGCGCGGTAGCTGCAGTTTGGCCGTGGTTTGCGGCGCTGCCGTGGCGACTGGTTGGCGACTGTGGTGTGGCTGTGTGTAGCCCCATCCTCGGTGGTTTGAAAGGCGCGGGCGGTTGTGGCGCAGGTTTGGGGCTGCTCCGCACAGGCTGTCGGACGTTGGGCGGTAGCAAGCGCGGGAGGCGCGGCGCGGCGGCGCGCAGAGTGGCGGCCGCTCTCTCGGCCGTCCGCGCCCGCCCGCGACACTGGCTGGGCCTTGTGATTCTCTGCTCTTGTGCTTGCGTGCCTGCCGTCCCGCTCGCTCTCGCTGTGTGTTACGCGCGTCGTCGAAATGGCAGATCAGGCGGCTACGAACGAGACTGCTGCGGCACCCGCCGCCACCGGCACTACGAAGAAGGCCAAGTCTGCGTCGTCTGCGAAGAAGCCGCGCGCCAAGCCTGCGCACCCGCGCACCTCTGAGATGGTGACGGCCGCCATCAAGAGTCTGAAGGAGCGCGGCGGGTCGTCGCTGCAGGCGATCAAGAAGTACATAGCCGCGCACTACAAGCTGGACGCGGAGAAGCTGGCGCCGTTTATCAAGAAGTACCTCAAGTCGGCCGTCGTGGCGGGCGAGCTGGTGCAGACGAAGGGGAAGGGCGCGTCCGGCTCGTTCAAGCTTGCCGGCGCCGGCGGCGGGGGGGCGGCCGAGGGCGGCAAGGCTCGTGCTGGCGGTGCCAAGAAGAAGCGCGCCGCTCCGGCCAGCAAGGAGAAGAAGGGCGCCCGTGCGGCCGGCGCAAAGAAGGCTGGTGGCGTGAAGGCGGCGACCGGTCGGAAGGCGGGCGCCGCCAAGAAGGCGTCTGCGGCGTCGGCCGCTCCCGCGGGTGCGAAGAAGGCGGCTGCGGCCAAGCCGGCCAAGGCCAAGTCGCCGTCGAAGGCGAAGAAGGCCGCCAAGGTTCCGACGAAGAAGCCGAAGGCGCCGCGCCCGAAGAAGGCGACGACGCCGTCTAAGGCGAAGGCTTCGCCCAAGAAGAAGAAGTAGAGTAGAGGAGAAAGAGATGGGAAAGGAAGGGTTTGGCGCTTGACTCCGTCGTCCCCACCCCCCGTCGTCGTCTAGTGGCGCGCAAGAGACGCGCGGCCCAAAACGGCCCTTCTCAGGGCCATCAAAGCACGTCGGGGAAGGTTTTGATTGTCGTGTTGCGTTTGGTGTGGGTGTCTGTCTGGCGTTTCTGTATGCCCGTGGGGATGCTGTTTGCGTGCCGTGGTGGTTGGATTGCGGGGGTCGGTGGCGGGTGTGGGCGGCGGTAGCGGTAAGCGGTGTTGTTGTTGTTGTTGTTGTCGTGGTTGATTGTCGCCGTGTTTGTTTTGTGGCGGCGGCCGACGGTTGGTTTTCTGTCACGTTGTTTTGTTTGAATACGTTGGTTGGCTTGCCTGCGTTCGTTCTTCTCGGATGTCTGTCTTGTCGAGTCGTGTCTGGTCTTTGTTTTGTTCCTTTGTGTGTGTGTGTGTTATGTTTTGCAACGGGGGGGCACGTTGAGATGCGGAAGGAGTCGGCGGGGATTTCGGTGGCGTGTAGAGCGAGCGAGCGCGCCTGCCTGGCCGTTGGCCGTCGGAGTGGAGTGCGGGTTTTTTTTGTTTTCGAAACGAAAGCGGCGGCCGGCCAGCCACCCGTGCGGTGTGACGTCGGCCGTTGGGTATTGTGCGCTTTGAGCGCCGGGGAGGGATGATGTGTGATTGTTGCGCGCTGCTAGCAGGCAGGCAGAGTGAGCGGGTGTGGCGGACGGACGGGAAGTGGTGGTTTTTGTTTTTGGGTTGCGGGGCGAGAGGCAGGCGACCGACAAAGTTTGCTCGCGACGGAGAGATGTTAGTGGCCCTGAAAAGGGCCGTTTTTGTTTGTGCGGTGCGGTGCCGCGGCGCGGTTTAGGCGCGCTCGCCGCGGATGCGGCGCGCGAGCTGGATGTCCTTGGGCATGATGGTGACGCGCTTGGCGTGGATTGCGCACAGGTTGGTGTCTTCGAAGAGGCCGACGAGGTAGGCCTCGCTGGCCTCCTGCAGGGCCATGACTGCGGAGCTCTGGAAGCGCAGGTCGGTCTTGAAGTCCTGGGCGATCTCGCGCACTAGGCGCTGGAATGGCAGCTTGCGGATGAGCAGCTCTGTGCTCTTCTGGTAGCGCCTGATTTCTCGCAGGGCGACGGTGCCCGGCCTGTAGCGGTGGGGCTTCTTGACGCCTCCGGTGGCGGGCGCGCTTTTCCTCGCCGCCTTGGTGGCGAGCTGTTTGCGCGGCGCCTTTCCGCCGGTGGACTTGCGGGCCGTTTGCTTTGTGCGGGCCATGGCGGTAGCGGTAGCGGTAGCGGAGCGGCGTGCGTGGAGGTTAGGTGCGGCGCGGCGTCCGGTGCTGCCTTGACAACGGGCCCGCGCGCCTCCGTGCTGCGCTTATATGCCCTCGGTTGCGCGTGGTGGGGGGAGGGCGGGCCAGAGTCTATATAGGGGGGCGGCGGGCGCGCTGGGCGCAGACCGTAGCCGACTCGCCAGCCGCTGCAGCTGCTGTTTGTGCACGTTTTGCTTTGCCCGAGGAAGGAAGGATGACAGGCCGCGGCAAGGGAGGAAAGGGGCTCGGCAAGGGTGGCGCCAAGCGGCACCGCAAGGTGTTGCGCGACAACATCCAGGGCATCACGAAGCCCGCCATCCGCCGCCTGGCTCGCAGGGGCGGCGTGAAGCGCATCTCTGGTCTGATCTACGAGGAGACCCGCGGGGTGCTGAAGGTGTTCCTGGAGAACGTGATCCGCGACGCGGTGACGTACACTGAGCACGCCAAGCGCAAGACTGTGACGGCCATGGACGTGGTGTACGCCCTGAAGAGGCAGGGGCGCACCCTGTACGGTTTCGGCGGTTAGGCTGCGTCGCAGCGGGCGCTGGCCTTCCCGCGGCCGTGCTTGTGGGTGGGAGAGACTAGAAAACGGCCCTTTTCAGGGCCACCACACTGTTCGGAAGTTGAAAAGTGCGAAAGAGTCTGTGTTGTTGCTGCGTGTGTGCGCGCTGTGTTGTTTGTTTGTTTGTTTCTTTCTTTCCGTTTGAGCGACGTGATGTGACTGGGAGGGGAGAAGGAAAGGAAACGTGTCATGTGGCTGGCTGTGTGTGGAGCTGCTTCGTTTGTGTGTCTTTGTATCGATCGCGACGGAGATGGCGGGCGGGCTGTGTGTTGTTGTGCGAGAGGCGGTGATTATTTGCTTGCGTGGTTTGTCTCTGTGTGTTTGTTTGCGGCGGCGTTGGGGTTTCCGAGGCAAGGCGTGTGGGCATAGGCGGCCGGATCAGCTGTTTCGTTCGTGTCGACGGCCGTTGCGCGCGGGAGTGGAGGGCGGTGTGTCGACACGCCTCCCTTTAACAATGGTCATTATTGCTGCCGTTGTCGGTTTGGAAGGCGACTGCGACGGTGCAAAATGTGTGCGTGTGTGTGTGTGTTGGGCCACACGGGCTGTGTGGACGACAAGATGGCGGACGTGCGCCGGCGGCGGCTGTGCTGTGACAGTGCAAAGTTAAAACAAAACAAGGTGCGGCGAGGACGACTGAAATTTTGCTTTGGACGTAGGTTTGTGTGGTGGCCCTGAAAAGGGCCGATTGTTGTGGGCCGAGCCGGCAAAGCGCGTTGCGTGCAGGGGAGCACGCGGCGCTGCGATTGCCTGGCCTCCTTTAGGCCTTCTTCTCGGTCTTCTTTGGCAGCAGGACGGCCTGGATGTTGGGCAGGACACCACCCTGTGCGATGGTGACGCCCGACAGGAGCTTGTTGAGCTCCTCGTCGTTGCGGATGGCAAGCTGCAGGTGGCGCGGGATGATGCGCGTCTTCTTGTTGTCGCGGGCCGCGTTTCCGGCCAGCTCGAGCACCTCAGCCGCGAGGTACTCCATGACGGCGGCGAGGTAGACGGGCGCCCCGGCGCCGACGCGCTCTGCGTAGTTTCCCTTGCGCAGGAGGCGGTGGATTCTGCCGACCGGGAACTGGAGCCCAGCCCTGCTTGAGCGGGACTTTGACTTGCCCTTGACTTTGCCTCCCTTTCCGCGTCCGGACATGGCGATGGGCTAGCGACGGTGCACACGAAACGGAAACGAAAACGACCGGTGCGAGCGGCAGCGAGTCGAGCAGCGGAGTGCGTGCCGGCGCAGCCGGGGTGGGGGTGCTTTATGGGCTCGGGTGCGGCGGCCGGTTGCGCGCGCGCCCCATTGGTCGGCGGCCGCAACAGGGCGAGCTGGTAAAGGTGCGGCGGCGGCTGGCGGCGGGTGCCACTGTGTGGGGAGACGCTGACTAGAGCGGAGCGCTTGCTACTGGTGTTGCTGCTGCCGTACGTTGGTTGGAGATGCCGCCCAAGACTAGCGGGAAGGCCGCCAAGAAGGCTGGCAAGGCGCAGAAGAACATTTCGAAGGGCGACAAGAAGAAGAAGCGCAAGAGGAAGGAGAGCTATGCCATCTACATCTACAAGGTGCTGAAGCAGGTGCACCCTGACACGGGCATCTCGTCGAAGGCGATGAGCATCATGAACAGCTTCGTGAACGACATTTTCGAGCGCATTGCGGCCGAGGCTTCTCGCCTGGCGCACTACAACAAGCGCTCGACCATCACGTCCCGCGAGATCCAGACCGCTGTGCGGCTGTTGCTGCCTGGCGAGCTGGCCAAGCACGCCGTGAGCGAGGGCACGAAGGCGGTGACCAAGTACACGAGCTCCAAGTAAGGAGGTGGCTCTGGAATGGAAGGAAGGATGGAGAAGGCTCCTCCGTTGCGAGAGCGGCGAAACGGCCCTTTTCAGGGCCACCAACTTGCCTTTTGCGGGAAGGGCGGAATTGTTGTTGTTGTTGTTGTTTGTGTGGACGGCTGTGATGTATGTGTGCATTTTGATTGTGGGTGGGGGGGCGCGTCAAAGCGTGTTGCGCGGGGTACGGCCACGAGGTTGGTCGCCGTGGCGTGGAATGGTGGCACGCCTCGTTGGCGTGGTTTTTGACCCATTGGTGTTGTTGGGGTGTGTGTGTGTTTGTGTGTTACCCGTCTGCGAGGGGGGACAGTGCGATCGGCGACTTTTGTGTCACCGTAACGACGGCCGTTTGCGGGTTTGTTTTTTTGCACATCATACATGGCGAGGGTGAAATGTGAAATGTTTTTGTTTGGTTTGTTTTTGCCGCCCACTATTCCCTTTGCTGTACGCCGAGTTTGACAATGGTGCGACGTAACTGCAGCGTGGAGGTGTGTGAGTGACGTTGAAATGAACGTGCCATTAAGACGCATTGTTGTTGTATTGTACTGTACGTGTACGGCGACACGCACGATGATGTACCATTCGACTCTGATGTTTGATAGCCGTGTCTGACTGATTGCGTACGACGCACGCACACCGATGTCGTCATTCAAGATGCACGCTAGACGGCGGCGGCGGCGGCGGCGCCGGTCGTTTGTTTGGCGAATGTCTGTACACGTGTTTGTCTGTGTCCATCCGGTATGTATTTGTTTGTTTGTTTGAAAGTGTTTTGTGTGTCGGTGACGTGGTCCGATCCGTCGCCCCCTGAGTAACTGTCGATCGGCGCGATAGACCGGCGTCACGCAACTGAACCGAAGTCTTGGGCACACCCGTCATACTGTTGTACACCGTCGCGCTGAGAACGGTAACGAAAGGTTGACTCTGATCGGTCGAATGTCTGGGCAGAACGTGAGGAATGAGGCAAGAGTGCAAGGAGGGGGGGGCAAAAGAGAGAGGAAGGGAAAAAGGGGAGAAACGCATTCGTAGAGCAACGGAACGTTCCCGTGTCGGAGGCGTATTGGAGCCGCACTGAAATGCGTTTAACGGCGGCGCGGCTGCAAGTGTCTGCCGTGGTGAACGTTACCTTTGACGGCTGCATTGGGCTTTGCCTTTGCTTTCGCTTTCGCTTTCGCTTTCCCGGATGTACGTAACGTTTGTTGATATGGTTCTGAGGAAGAGTGTATGACAGTGCCGTGCCGTCCATGTTCGTGTGCCCTCCCATTGTGTGTATGCTATTGTCTGTGTACTTGAATGATGTATGTAGGTGTTAGTGGACATGTTTTACCAGTGGGGGGAAATGGATCGTCGATAGTTGCCGTCACTCTGTCACGGTCGAGATGACGCACCCTCCGTACAGAAAGGTGTCGAGAAAGTGAGTGTGTGTGTGTGTGTGTGTGTGTGTGTGTGCGTGCGTGCGTCCGTGAATTGGCAGTGTTTGGAGGTGGGCGTGCCCTGCATGTGGCCCGGAAAAGGCTGTTCGTTAGGCGGTAGTGTTGTGTGGACAGGGGAGGGGCATGCGTAACGCTGCTGGCATGGCATTTCGGGAGATGGGAGGGGGCAAACGAGGAAACGAGGAGCGGCGGCCAAAGACGGGACGGGGAGGGGCGCGGTGTGGGTGGCTTGCGCCTGTGCTCGGCGTTGTGGTTTGTGCAAAAGAGGAGGAGAAAAACAATGTGAGTTGCCAGGGAGGGGAGCGGTGTTGTGTTGTGGTTGTCGTGGTGTAGCCGCAGACGCGGCTGTCAGTGAACGTGGCGAGACGGACGGATGCGCGGAGGGGCGGGGGCGGGGGCGGCGCATTTCGCCGGTGCCGTGCCGTGCCGTGCCGTGCCTGAAAGCCGCGTGGTCGCTGTGTTGTTGGTGGCGTGGGGGCGAGGAGAGTACCGTACGGGTGTGCTTGTGCGCCGGAAATGGCACACTGCGCCCGCCCGTCTTGGAGGCTGATGGCTGTGGTGTGGAAATGGGGCGCGGTGATGTTGAAGCACAGAAAAGAAACCAAGAAAACGGAAGGCGTGATGCGGCGGTGGTGGTGAGAGCGGGAAAAACAAAACAAAAGAAAAAAAACAACAAAAAAAAAGAAGGAAAAACAACAAGAAACAAAAAAGAAAACAAAAAGTCTATCAATATTAAAATGTAAATGGAAATGGAAATGGACCCAGGTATAACCTCCCTGCACAAATAGCAGAGAGTCCGATGATAATAAAAATGTGCCAGAATGTTAACGTCCCTACAAAACAAACCCAACGATAATATTAATGAAAGAGTGAACCGTATGTAACATTGCAACAGACATAATGAAACCTGATAAATTGTATAAGGGCAGCAGCCGTTGACCTTTGGCCCTGTATTCAGAATAAAAAGAGCCAAAGATCGTTACCCCAATGAAAAAGACACTGAAACACGTATGTAACATAGTAGCGATGGCGAGACATTGTAGCATCTGTGACCAGAGAGTTTGCGCTGGACTGCGCGAGTGTTGCGAGCGGTTCTCAGTCAGTCAGTCAGTCTGTGTAGTTGAGGGCTGTACTCTGTCAGTAGTCGTCGCGTGCAGTACGCTAATAGTCGTCATGCAGAGCGGTCGGTCAGTAGTAGCAGCCGAGTGCGGTTGTGTGATGTAGGCGGTCGGCAACACTGGTCAAGATGGTGAATAAGGTATACTGTTAATTAATATAATCATTAGATAATGAGAAATTGTATTTATTGTAATTATGCTCCAACAAGTTCCCCAATAATAATTTTTATTTCAAAAGCATTTTTCAAACATTTAATCTTTTATTGAACTAAAGAGTTCGTTCCACTTCTTTGAAGAAAAATGTCACTAAAATCACAAAAAAAGAGAATATTATTATTTGCAATGCAGTTCCTCCAAGCGCTGCGCAACAACCAGAGCAGAAATGTGACATCCATTTATTCGGAGGTAAGACTTTAATTCCGATTGTTTTGCACAGGGCCAAAGACCGATATTTCGGTTTAATTGAAGTTTCTTGTCACTGAACGGACTTTTTTAAATGTTGTGTGAAGACTTTATATTTGAGTCAGATTGCGAATTGCACATTGTTGTTGCCATTTTCAATACCTCTCATTGTGGGCGAGGTTACAATTAGCGCAATGTCCATTAGCATCCGTAAATAACATTGTCCATTATTTTAAATATTGCTGGGAGGTTACAACACACACACAAAACAAAAAACAAAAAGAAACAAAAAATTGCATTTATATCCGCTCCTCGATTGTAGATACCCCTTACACAGCTGTGTGCAATGAATGAGTGCTGGCTGGTAATTAATTGCACTCCTTGGAGGGAAATGCCATAGGAAGTAGTCTTTAAAAAGTGAATGTTTTTCGTTAAGAGACAAAAGTTACTTTAGAAAAAAAGTAATAGTGGGGCTTGTGTTGTTGAACAAAATAAGTACAATGAACATACGTTATCAGATTTGCGCAATGCAGCGTCACACCACCTCTTGATTATAACACAATATACTATACATCGTCCCGAACCGTGACCAGAGTCGCGAGACGAGCAGAGCACGCCGCCGACGCCCGCTCAGTACAACCGTCCACCCGCTACTACTGTCGACCGACTACTACCTCTCCCGACTCGCGCTACAATATATATAACAACTGTTCCTGGCGACCCGGTGCGTGCCACTACTGTCGTCTGGCGCGGTCCAAGCGCCGACTAGCAGCGATAAAGAACTCTCTGGTCAGACAGAGATGCTGTCATGCCTCGCCATCGCTCTGGTAATGAATACATACGTGTTGCAGCGTGCGTACCACCGGAACACGCAGTGGCGGAGCCAAAGACTGTGTTGTCGAGGTCGAGTGCGAGTGGGAAGAGAGGCAGCGTCGGCACGGAGATGCAAGCGAGCGCGAGACGCACGGGGGCTGCGGCGTGGCGCGTTTGCGGTCGGCGCCTTTGGTGGCAACGGCCGGGACAAGCAGCGGTGTATGGTGTGGTGCGGGGCGGACAGGGGCGGCGGTGGACGGGGAGGAGGCGGCGCGACGACGGCATGGGGGCGAAAACGGGACGGGGGACGGCGGATGTTGAGAGGCGTCACGCGCGGACAGGACACAGACACAGAGACACACAGAGTGGAAAGGGAGGGTGCGCGGTAGTAGTTGGGAATGTGCGTACCGTGCGGGATGGGAGTGGGCGAGGAACACGGTCGTGGCCCCTGTTTTGGGTGCGTGTGATGACGTCGGTGTGTTGTGGGAAGGGAAGGTGCTGTGGCGGCGGCGCGTAATGGGCGTAGGCCGAAAAGAGAAAGGAACGTGGGCAGTGTGTTGGCAAGCGTCGGTTCGACTGCGACGTTGATGGGCAGGGCAGGGCAAGGTTAATGGTGGTAGGAGTAGGCGTGTGGGCGCAAAAAATCTGCCGCTGCAGGCGGTGCCGTAACCGCCATGGCGGGAAGGAGAGAGGGCCAAAGAAAGAAAGAAAGAAGAAAAAAAAGGAGGGGGGGGGGGGGCGAAAGTGGAGAGGCGGTGGTGTGAGAAGGGCGGGGGCGGAAGGAAGGCAGGAAGGACAAGAGGCGAGGCGACGGCTTGCTTTGTGTATCGGTCGGTCTCTGGCTATGCTTCGTTTTCTGCAGCAGGGTCGGTGCGCGGCGTGGCTCGCGGCAGTGGGAACGCCTGGTGGCTGGACGGCCAGCAATGCGGTTGGATGGGCGGCCACAGCACCGCACCTGTGCCCGAGGAGGAGACGCTGGCGGCGGGCCCTGAGGTGAGGCCGGCTCGGCTGGGGCTGTGGATGTGTAGGTGTGCGCCGCTGCTGCAACAACGAGTAAAACGCGAGAAGAAGGGATGGCGGTAGAGAGGAAAAAAAAAAAAAAGGTCGTGTTGTGTTGATGCGCAGGCAGACGCGTACAGAGGGACGAGCCCGGTCTGCAGCAGGGTGTGGCCGTGCCGAGTGCAGAGCAGCGGCGGCTCGGTTCGGTTCGGCCCGGCCCGGCGGGCCGCGCTGTTGTCGCGGACGTGAGCGCCCCCTGGCGGGTGGCCGGAGGCGGCGCGGCGTGTTGGACGTGTGGCTGGTGGCAGTGCACAATTTGCGAGTGGCTGGCGGTGTGGTGTGGCGGTTGGCGCGTCGGGCGGCGGAGAGGTATGTGTTGCGGGCGCCCTTTGCTGCGCTGCGTCGTTGCGTGTGCCGTACAGGGCGGGCGCTTGTCGACTGTGTGGGCGGTGTGGCGAATTGGCGTGAAACGGCTGCCGAGAGGTGTGTGGTAGCGAGCCGGTCGGTGGTGTCAGTGCGAAGGGGAATGTGCGTGCGTTTGGCGGTTTCGGTGTGCTTTTTGCGGCGTGAGAGTGGGAATTAGTGGGGCCGGCTGTTGTGTTGGTTCCTTGTGTCTTGTGTCGCGTAGCTTGATGGCAACGTGGAAGGACGCCGGTTTCGTTTCGAGCCTTGCGTGTGGTTGTCGACGTTGACTGGTTGGCGTGTGCCGATGCACGTGCATGTGTGGGTCGCGAGTGCGTTTTTGGCTGGCTGTGTGTGTGTGTGTGTGTGTGTTTTGGGGGGGAAGGGGGAGGCGGTGGTGAAAGTGCAGTCGTTGCCACGGGCGTCGTCGGGTGGGGCTGGGGCTGTGCGTCGTGGCGGAAAGGTGGTAGGTTGCGGGAAGCGAGCCCGTCGTTGACGGTGTCGCGTGAGTTGTGAATCGAGTGGGGCGCGGGGCGCGGGACAGGAGCAGCGTGCCGCTGCGTCGTGGTCGTCAGCAGAGGCTGTGCGTGTGCTTGTCCTTTTTGTGGGCGGTTCGTGCGAGGCGTTTTTGTTTTGTGTTGCCCTAGTTGTTAGTTTATTTTGTTTGTGTTTGTTATTTTGAGACGACGACTGGTTGGTGGCGTGCGCGCGAAGTGGCGGTGTGCGCTTCCCGTGTCGTTTGTGTTGTTTGGTTTTTTTGTTTTTGTGTGTTTTTTTTTTTTTTTTTTTTTGCACTGGGCCCCGGTGGGTGGGTGCGTGTGTGTCGATTGCCGGCTGGCGAGAGGTGCGCCATCGGCGGGGTGGGTCGCCGGCACAAGTAGAGGCGGCGGCGTTGTTGCTGTTGTTGTGTGGTGTTTGTTTTGTTCGGCTGTGTCGGCGAGCTGTGTTGCGGTGCGTGTGAATGGTGGTGCAAAAGTGCTGGCGTTGGGGCTGCGACTGCGACGGCGGCGAGCCGCGGGCGCGCCATTGATAGTGATGTTGTGAACAGCGGCTGTGTACGGTAGTGGTGTTGTTGTAGCACGACGTGCATCCGGGCCGGCGCGGAAAGCGCAGTTGCGGGCGGTTGCCCTTCGGTGCCAGCCATGTCGCGTGAGCGGCGGGTTGCTCTGGTGTCGACACGTGGTGCTCTGGGTTGTTGTGTGGTGCCCTTTGGCCGGTGGGGGTGGTTCGCGTGTGTCTCGTTCGCGCTCGGTGTCTGGTCGTGGTCGTGGTCGTGCTGCTCCCCCGTCTGTCGGCGGTTTCCGACGTCGTCTGTACGTTTTTGTTCGTTTGCGGCGTGCCTGCCGACGTCGTCCCGTCGCGACCTTTCAACCGAAAGTGTGGCGCCCGAAGGTGAACGAACGTAACCCTGACCTCGGCGCTTTACGCTGAGCCGAGCGAACCGAACCGAACCTAACGTGTGGTGTGGCGAGGTGAGCTCAGCCTGTGAGCCCCTAACGTCTACGTAAGGTAAGCTGTCCGGCTCACGCCTCACGTTTGAACGCTTTTGTAACCTACGTTTGACGCTTCTTAACCTAGCACTGACCCCTTAACCTAACGTGTAACCTAACCTAACCTAACCTAACCTAACCTAACCTCTGACGCCTGACGTGTTTGAATGCTTAACCTAAGTTTGACGCTTAACCTAACCCAAGTCCCCTTAACCTAACCCACGTCCACCTAACCTAACCTAACGTAGACGTGTAAACGTAATGTGTAACGCGTAACGTGTAAGGTCGGCTGTCGTGTGTGCTTGACGGCAGATTGGGTTGGTCTGTAGATTCGGATTGCGGTTTGCCTCGGTCGAGGGGTTGGGTCGGAAGCGGCGAGGGGCGGCGGCGCCTGTTGCGCAGGCGGCGTCCGTTTGCGGCGGGCAATTGTTGAGAAACGGCTGTGAATGTTGGCGGGCGAGAGGAGGAGGACGGCGCGCGATGTGGCCCGACGGCTGCGGGCCGATCGGGAAACGGCGGGAGGGCGACGGAAGGCGATGGGGCGGCGGAGGCGCGTTTGCACGGCCGTCATCGCCGCACGCCTCGGCTTGTGTGGCTGTGGCGCCGGCCGCGCTGGCCGGGCTGCCGCGGCGACGGTGTGGGAGTTTTGCCGAAGGTTTGGCCATTGTGGCGGGTCGTCGGCTGGGGCTGTGGGGGCGGCATTTGGGCGGGGGCGGCGATTCTCGGCGGGCCGACCCAGGCTGTAGCGCGCGGTAGCTGCAGTTTGGCCGTGGTTTGCGGCGCTGCCGTGGCGACTGGTTGGCGACTGTGGTGTGGCTGTGTGTAGCCCCATCCTCGGTGGTTTGAAAGGCGCGGGCGGTTGTGGCGCAGGTTTGGGGCTGCTCCGCACAGGCTGTCGGACGTTGGGCGGTAGCAAGCGCGGGAGGCGCGGCGCGGCGGCGCGCAGAGTGGCGGCCGCTCTCTCGGCCGTCCGCGCCCGCCCGCGACACTGGCTGGGCCTTGTGATTCTCTGCTCTTGTGCTTGCGTGCCTGCCGTCCCGCTCGCTCTCGCTGTGTGTTACGCGCGTCGTCGAAATGGCAGATCAGGCGGCTACGAACGAGACTGCTGCGGCACCCGCCGCCACCGGCACTACGAAGAAGGCCAAGTCTGCGTCGTCTGCGAAGAAGCCGCGCGCCAAGCCTGCGCACCCGCGCACCTCTGAGATGGTGACGGCCGCCATCAAGAGTCTGAAGGAGCGCGGCGGGTCGTCGCTGCAGGCGATCAAGAAGTACATAGCCGCGCACTACAAGCTGGACGCGGAGAAGCTGGCGCCGTTTATCAAGAAGTACCTCAAGTCGGCCGTCGTGGCGGGCGAGCTGGTGCAGACGAAGGGGAAGGGCGCGTCCGGCTCGTTCAAGCTTGCCGGCGCCGGCGGCGGGGGGGCGGCCGAGGGCGGCAAGGCTCGTGCTGGCGGTGCCAAGAAGAAGCGCGCCGCTCCGGCCAGCAAGGAGAAGAAGGGCGCCCGTGCGGCCGGCGCAAAGAAGGCTGGTGGCGTGAAGGCGGCGACCGGTCGGAAGGCGGGCGCCGCCAAGAAGGCGTCTGCGGCGTCGGCCGCTCCCGCGGGTGCGAAGAAGGCGGCTGCGGCCAAGCCGGCCAAGGCCAAGTCGCCGTCGAAGGCGAAGAAGGCCGCCAAGGTTCCGACGAAGAAGCCGAAGGCGCCGCGCCCGAAGAAGGCGACGACGCCGTCTAAGGCGAAGGCTTCGCCCAAGAAGAAGAAGTAGAGTAGAGGAGAAAGAGATGGGAAAGGAAGGGTTTGGCGCTTGACTCCGTCGTCCCCACCCCCCGTCGTCGTCTAGTGGCGCGCAAGAGACGCGCGGCCCAAAACGGCCCTTCTCAGGGCCATCAAAGCACGTCGGGGAAGGTTTTGATTGTCGTGTTGCGTTTGGTGTGGGTGTCTGTCTGGCGTTTCTGTATGCCCGTGGGGATGCTGTTTGCGTGCCGTGGTGGTTGGATTGCGGGGGTCGGTGGCGGGTGTGGGCGGCGGTAGCGGTAAGCGGTGTTGTTGTTGTTGTTGTTGTCGTGGTTGATTGTCGCCGTGTTTGTTTTGTGGCGGCGGCCGACGGTTGGTTTTCTGTCACGTTGTTTTGTTTGAATACGTTGGTTGGCTTGCCTGCGTTCGTTCTTCTCGGATGTCTGTCTTGTCGAGTCGTGTCTGGTCTTTGTTTTGTTCCTTTGTGTGTGTGTGTGTTATGTTTTGCAACGGGGGGGCACGTTGAGATGCGGAAGGAGTCGGCGGGGATTTCGGTGGCGTGTAGAGCGAGCGAGCGCGCCTGCCTGGCCGTTGGCCGTCGGAGTGGAGTGCGGGTTTTTTTTGTTTTCGAAACGAAAGCGGCGGCCGGCCAGCCACCCGTGCGGTGTGACGTCGGCCGTTGGGTATTGTGCGCTTTGAGCGCCGGGGAGGGATGATGTGTGATTGTTGCGCGCTGCTAGCAGGCAGGCAGAGTGAGCGGGTGTGGCGGACGGACGGGAAGTGGTGGTTTTTGTTTTTGGGTTGCGGGGCGAGAGGCAGGCGACCGACAAAGTTTGCTCGCGACGGAGAGATGTTAGTGGCCCTGAAAAGGGCCGTTTTTGTTTGTGCGGTGCGGTGCCGCGGCGCGGTTTAGGCGCGCTCGCCGCGGATGCGGCGCGCGAGCTGGATGTCCTTGGGCATGATGGTGACGCGCTTGGCGTGGATTGCGCACAGGTTGGTGTCTTCGAAGAGGCCGACGAGGTAGGCCTCGCTGGCCTCCTGCAGGGCCATGACTGCGGAGCTCTGGAAGCGCAGGTCGGTCTTGAAGTCCTGGGCGATCTCGCGCACTAGGCGCTGGAATGGCAGCTTGCGGATGAGCAGCTCTGTGCTCTTCTGGTAGCGCCTGATTTCTCGCAGGGCGACGGTGCCCGGCCTGTAGCGGTGGGGCTTCTTGACGCCTCCGGTGGCGGGCGCGCTCTTCCTCGCCGCCTTGGTGGCGAGCTGTTTGCGCGGCGCCTTTCCGCCGGTGGACTTGCGGGCCGTTTGCTTTGTGCGGGCCATGGCGGTAGCGGTAGCGGTAGCGGAGCGGCGTGCGTGGAGGTTAGGTGCGGCGCGGCGTCCGGTGCTGCCTTGACAACGGGCCCGCGCGCCTCCGTGCTGCGCTTATATGCCCTCGGTTGCGCGTGGTGGGGGGAGGGCGGGCCAGAGTCTATATAGGGGGGCGGCGGGCGCGCTGGGCGCAGACCGTAGCCGACTCGCCAGCCGCTGCAGCTGCTGTTTGTGCACGTTTTGCTTTGCCCGAGGAAGGAAGGATGACAGGCCGCGGCAAGGGAGGAAAGGGGCTCGGCAAGGGTGGCGCCAAGCGGCACCGCAAGGTGTTGCGCGACAACATCCAGGGCATCACGAAGCCCGCCATCCGCCGCCTGGCTCGCAGGGGCGGCGTGAAGCGCATCTCTGGTCTGATCTACGAGGAGACCCGCGGGGTGCTGAAGGTGTTCCTGGAGAACGTGATCCGCGACGCGGTGACGTACACTGAGCACGCCAAGCGCAAGACTGTGACGGCCATGGACGTGGTGTACGCCCTGAAGAGGCAGGGGCGCACCCTGTACGGTTTCGGCGGTTAGGCTGCGTCGCAGCGGGCGCTGGCCTTCCCGCGGCCGTGCTTGTGGGTGGGAGAGACTAGAAAACGGCCCTTTTCAGGGCCACCACACTGTTCGGAAGTTGAAAAGTGCGAAAGAGTCTGTGTTGTTGCTGCGTGTGTGCGCGCTGTGTTGTTTGTTTGTTTGTTTCTTTCTTTCCGTTTGAGCGACGTGATGTGACTGGGAGGGGAGAAGGAAAGGAAACGTGTCATGTGGCTGGCTGTGTGTGGAGCTGCTTCGTTTGTGTGTCTTTGTATCGATCGCGACGGAGATGGCGGGCGGGCTGTGTGTTGTTGTGCGAGAGGCGGTGATTATTTGCTTGCGTGGTTTGTCTCTGTGTGTTTGTTTGCGGCGGCGTTGGGGTTTCCGAGGCAAGGCGTGTGGGCATAGGCGGCCGGATCAGCTGTTTCGTTCGTGTCGACGGCCGTTGCGCGCGGGAGTGGAGGGCGGTGTGTCGACACGCCTCCCTTTAACAATGGTCATTATTGCTGCCGTTGTCGGTTTGGAAGGCGACTGCGACGGTGCAAAATGTGTGCGTGTGTGTGTGTGTTGGGCCACACGGGCTGTGTGGACGACAAGATGGCGGACGTGCGCCGGCGGCGGCTGTGCTGTGACAGTGCAAAGTTAAAACAAAACAAGGTGCGGCGAGGACGACTGAAATTTTGCTTTGGACGTAGGTTTGTGTGGTGGCCCTGAAAAGGGCCGATTGTTGTGGGCCGAGCCGGCAAAGCGCGTTGCGTGCAGGGGAGCACGCGGCGCTGCGATTGCCTGGCCTCCTTTAGGCCTTCTTCTCGGTCTTCTTTGGCAGCAGGACGGCCTGGATGTTGGGCAGGACACCACCCTGTGCGATGGTGACGCCCGACAGGAGCTTGTTGAGCTCCTCGTCGTTGCGGATGGCAAGCTGCAGGTGGCGCGGGATGATGCGCGTCTTCTTGTTGTCGCGGGCCGCGTTTCCGGCCAGCTCGAGCACCTCAGCCGCGAGGTACTCCATGACGGCGGCGAGGTAGACGGGCGCCCCGGCGCCGACGCGCTCTGCGTAGTTTCCCTTGCGCAGGAGGCGGTGGATTCTGCCGACCGGGAACTGGAGCCCAGCCCTGCTTGAGCGGGACTTTGACTTGCCCTTGACTTTGCCTCCCTTTCCGCGTCCGGACATGGCGATGGGCTAGCGACGGTGCACACGAAACGGAAACGAAAAACGACCGGTGCGAGCGGCAGCGAGTCGAGCAGCGGAGTGCGTGCCGGCGCAGCCGGGGTGGGGGTGCTTTATGGGCTCGGGTGCGGCGGCCGGTTGCGCGCGCGCCCCATTGGTCGGCGGCCGCAACAGGGCGAGCTGGTAAAGGTGCGGCGGCGGCTGGCGGCGGGTGCCACTGTGTGGGGAGACGCTGACTAGAGCGGAGCGCTTGCTACTGGTGTTGCTGCTGCCGTACGTTGGTTGGAGATGCCGCCCAAGACTAGCGGGAAGGCCGCCAAGAAGGCTGGCAAGGCGCAGAAGAACATTTCGAAGGGCGACAAGAAGAAGAAGCGCAAGAGGAAGGAGAGCTATGCCATCTACATCTACAAGGTGCTGAAGCAGGTGCACCCTGACACGGGCATCTCGTCGAAGGCGATGAGCATCATGAACAGCTTCGTGAACGACATTTTCGAGCGCATTGCGGCCGAGGCTTCTCGCCTGGCGCACTACAACAAGCGCTCGACCATCACGTCCCGCGAGATCCAGACCGCTGTGCGGCTGTTGCTGCCTGGCGAGCTGGCCAAGCACGCCGTGAGCGAGGGCACGAAGGCGGTGACCAAGTACACGAGCTCCAAGTAAGGAGGTGGCTCTGGAATGGAAGGAAGGATGGAGAAGGCTCCTCCGTTGCGAGAGCGGCGAAACGGCCCTTTTCAGGGCCACCAACTTGCCTTTTGCGGGAAGGGCGGAATTGTTGTTGTTGTTGTTGTTTGTGTGGACGGCTGTGATGTATGTGTGCATTTTGATTGTGGGTGGGGGGGCGCGTCAAAGCGTGTTGCGCGGGGTACGGCCACGAGGTTGGTCGCCGTGGCGTGGAATGGTGGCACGCCTCGTTGGCGTGGTTTTTGACCCATTGGTGTTGTTGGGGTGTGTGTGTGTTTGTGTGTTACCCGTCTGCGAGGGGGGACAGTGCGATCGGCGACTTTTGTGTCACCGTAACGACGGCCGTTTGCGGGTTTGTTTTTTTGCACATCATACATGGCGAGGGTGAAATGTGAAATGTTTTTGTTTGGTTTGTTTTTGCCGCCCACTATTCCCTTTGCTGTACGCCGAGTTTGACAATGGTGCGACGTAACTGCAGCGTGGAGGTGTGTGAGTGACGTTGAATGAACGTGCCATTAAGACGCATTGTTGTTGTATTGTACTGTACGTGTACGGCGACACGCACGATGATGTACCATTCGACTCTGATGTTTGATAGCCGTGTCTGACTGATTGCGTACGACGCACGCACACCGATGTCGTCATTCAAGATGCACGCTTAGACGGCGGCGGCGGCGGCGGCGCCGGTCGTTTGTTTGGCGAATGTCTGTACACGTGTTTGTCTGTGTCCATCCGGTATGTATTTGTTTGTTTGTTTGAAAGTGTTTTGTGTGGTCGGTGACGTGGTCCGATCCGTCGCCCCCTGAGTAACTGTCGATCGGCGCGATAGACCGGCGTCACGCAACTGAACCGAAGTCTTGGGCACACCCGTCATACTGTTGTACACCGTCGCGCTGAGAACGGTAACGAAAGGTTGACTCTGATCGGTCGAATGTCTGGGCAGAACGTGAGGAATGAGGCAAGAGTGCAAGGAGGGGGGGCAAAAGAGAGAGGAAGGGAAAAAGGGGAGAAACGCATTCGTAGAGCAACGGAACGTTCCCGTGTCGGAGGCGTATTGGAGCCGCACTGAAATGCGTTTAACGGCGGCGCGGCTGCAAGTGTCTGCCGTGGTGAACGTTACCTTTGACGGCTGCATTGGGCTTTGCCTTTGCTTTCGCTTTCGCTTTCGCTTTCCCGGATGTACGTAACGTTTGTTGATATGGTTCTGAGGAAGAGTGTATGACAGTGCCGTGCCGTCCATGTTCGTGTGCCCTCCCATTGTGTGTATGCTATTGTCTGTGTACTTGAATGATGTATGTAGGTGTTAGTGGACATGTTTTACCAGTGGGGGGAAATGGATCGTCGATAGTTGCCGTCACTCTGTCACGGTCGAGATGACGCACCCTCCGTACAGAAAGGTGTCGAGAAAGTGAGTGTGTGTGTGTGTGTGTGTGTGTGTGTGTGCGTGCGTGCGTCCGTGAATTGGCAGTGTTTGGAGGTGGGCGTGCCCTGCATGTGGCCCGGAAAAGGCTGTTCGTTAGGCGGTAGTGTTGTGTGGACAGGGGAGGGGCATGCGTAACGCTGCTGGCATGGCATTTCGGGAGATGGGAGGGGGCAAACGAGGAAACGAGGAGCGGCGGCCAAAGACGGGACGGGGAGGGGCGCGGTGTGGGTGGCTTGCGCCTGTGCTCGGCGTTGTGGTTTGTGCAAAAGAGGAGGAGAAAAACAATGTGAGTTGCCAGGGAGGGGAGCGGTGTTGTGTTGTGGTTGTCGTGGTGTAGCCGCAGACGCGGCTGTCAGTGAACGTGGCGAGACGGACGGATGCGCGGAGGGGCGGGGGCGGGGGCGGCGCATTTCGCCGGTGCCGTGCCGTGCCGTGCCGTGCCTGAAAGCCGCGTGGTCGCTGTGTTGTTGGTGGCGTGGGGGCGAGGAGAGTACCGTACGGGTGTGCTTGTGCGCCGGAAATGGCACACTGCGCCCGCCCGTCTTGGAGGCTGATGGCTGTGGTGTGGAAATGGGGCGCGGTGATGTTGAAGCACAGAAAAGAAACCAAGAAAACGGAAGGCGTGATGCGGCGGTGGTGGTGAGAGCGGGAAAAACAAAACAAAAGAAAAAAAACAACAAAAAAAAAGAAGGAAAAACAACAAGAAACAAAAAAGAAAACAAAAAGTCTATCAATATTAAAATGTAAATGAAATGGAAATGGACCCAGGTATAACCTCCCTGCACAAATAGCAGAGAGTCCGATGATAATAAAAATGTGCCAGAATGTTAACGTCCCTACAAAACAAACCCAACGATAATATTAATGAAAGAGTGAACCGTATGTAACATTGCAACAGACATAATGAAACCTGATAAATTGTATAAGGGCAGCAGCCGTTGACCTTTGGCCCTGTATTCAGAATAAAAAGAGCCAAAGATCGTTACCCCAATGAAAAAGACACTGAAACACGTATGTAACATAGTAGCGATGGCGAGACATTGTAGCATCTGTGACCAGAGAGTTTGCGCTGGACTGCGCGAGTGTTGCGAGCGGTTCTCAGTCAGTCAGTCAGTCTGTGTAGTTGAGGGCTGTACTCTGTCAGTAGTCGTCGCGTGCAGTACGCTAATAGTCGTCATGCAGAGCGGTCGGTCAGTAGTAGCAGCCGAGTGCGGTTGTGTGATGTAGGCGGTCGGCAACACTGGTCAAGATGGTGAATAAGGTATACTGTTAATTAATATAATCATTAGATAATGAGAAATTGTATTTATTGTAATTATGCTCCAACAAGTTCCCCAATAATAATTTTTATTTCAAAGCATTTTTCAAACATTTAATCTTTTATTGAACTAAAGAGTTCGTTCCACTTCTTTGAAGAAAAATGTCACTAAAATCACAAAAAAAGAGAATATTATTATTTGCAATGCAGTTCCTCCAAGCGCTGCGCAACAACCAGAGCAGAAATGTGACATCCATTTATTCGGAGGTAAGACTTTAATTCGATTGTTTTGCACAGGGCCAAAGACCGATATTTCGGTTTAATTGAAGTTTTCTTGTCACTGAACGGACTTTTTTAAATGTTGTGTGAAGACTTTATATTTGAGTCAGATTGCGAATTGCACATTGTTGTTGCCATTTTCAATACCTCTCATTGTGGGCGAGGTTACAATTAGCGCAATGTCCATTAGCATCCGTAAATAACATTGTCCATTATTTTAAATATTGCTGGGAGGTTACAACACACACACAAAACAAAAAACAAAAAGAAACAAAAAATTGCATTTATATCCGCTCCTCGATTGTAGATACCCCTTACACAGCTGTGTGCAATGAATGAGTGCTGGCTGGTAATTAATTGCACTCCTTGGAGGGAAATGCCATAGGAAGTAGTCTTTAAAAAGTGAATGTTTTTCGTTAAGAGACAAAAGTTACTTTAGAAAAAAAGTAATAGTGGGGCTTGTGTTGTTGAACAAAATAAGTACAATGAACATACGTTATCAGATTTGCGCAATGCAGCGTCACACCACCTCTTGATTATAACACAATATACTATACATCGTCCCGAACCGTGACCAGAGTCGCGAGACGAGCAGAGCACGCCGCCGACGCCCGCTCAGTACAACCGTCCACCCGCTACTACTGTCGACCGACTACTACCTCTCCCGACTCGCGCTACAATATATATAACAACTGTTCCTGGCGACCCGGTGCGTGCCACTACTGTCGTCTGGCGCGGTCCAAGCGCCGACTAGCAGCGATAAAGAACTCTCTGGTCAGACAGAGATGCTGTCATGCCTCGCCATCGCTCTGGTAATGAATACATACGTGTTGCAGCGTGCGTACCACCGGAACACGCAGTGGCGGAGCCAAAGACTGTGTTGTCGAGGTCGAGTGCGAGTGGGAAGAGAGGCAGCGTCGGCACGGAGATGCAAGCGAGCGCGAGACGCACGGGGGCTGCGGCGTGGCGCGTTTGCGGTCGGCGCCTTTGGTGGCAACGGCCGGGACAAGCAGCGGTGTATGGTGTGGTGCGGGGCGGACAGGGGCGGCGGTGGACGGGGAGGAGGCGGCGCGACGACGGCATGGGGGCGAAAACGGGACGGGGGACGGCGGATGTTGAGAGGCGTCACGCGCGGACAGGACACAGACACAGAGACACACAGAGTGGAAAGGGAGGGTGCGCGGTAGTAGTTGGGAATGTGCGTACCGTGCGGGATGGGAGTGGGCGAGGAACACGGTCGTGGCCCCTGTTTTGGGTGCGTGTGATGACGTCGGTGTGTTGTGGGAAGGGAAGGTGCTGTGGCGGCGGCGCGTAATGGGCGTAGGCCGAAAAGAGAAAGGAACGTGGGCAGTGTGTTGGCAAGCGTCGGTTCGACTGCGACGTTGATGGGCAGGGCAGGGCAAGGTTAATGGTGGTAGGAGTAGGCGTGTGGGCGCAAAAAATCTGCCGCTGCAGGCGGTGCCGTAACCGCCATGGCGGGAAGGAGAGAGGGCCAAAGAAAGAAAGAAAGAAGAAAAAAAAGGAGGGGGGGGGGGGCGAAAGTGGAGAGGCGGTGGTGTGAGAAGGGCGGGGGCGGAAGGAAGGCAGGAAGGACAAGAGGCGAGGCGACGGCTTGCTTTGTGTATCGGTCGGTCTCTGGCTATGCTTCGTTTTCTGCAGCAGGGTCGGTGCGCGGCGTGGCTCGCGGCAGTGGGAACGCCTGGTGGCTGGACGGCCAGCAATGCGGTTGGATGGGCGGCCACAGCACCGCACCTGTGCCCGAGGAGGAGACGCTGGCGGCGGGCCCTGAGGTGAGGCCGGCTCGGCTGGGGCTGTGGATGTGTAGGTGTGCGCCGCTGCTGCAACAACGAGTAAAACGCGAGAAGAAGGGATGGCGGTAGAGAGGAAAAAAAAAAAAAAGGTCGTGTTGTGTTGATGCGCAGGCAGACGCGTACAGAGGGACGAGCCCGGTCTGCAGCAGGGTGTGGCCGTGCCGAGTGCAGAGCAGCGGCGGCTCGGTTCGGTTCGGCCCGGCCCGGCGGGCCGCGCTGTTGTCGCGGACGTGAGCGCCCCCTGGCGGGTGGCCGGAGGCGGCGCGGCGTGTGGACGTGTGGCTGGTGGCAGTGCACAATTTGCGAGTGGCTGGCGGTGTGGTGTGGCGGTTGGCGCGTCGGGCGGCGGAGAGGTATGTGTTGC